>NC_069509.1:131866642-131919142 GCF_027579735.1 Bombina bombina | reverse complement strand
CATGCACACACACAGATATATATTTATATTTATTTATACACACACACTTATATATATAATTTATTAATACATTTTCACATTATCCTTATGCTGTCTTCTGCAAGCTGTGAAATGTGTCATACCCTTCCCGTCTTCTGAAATAATGATTAGGGGCTTGTGTGTGTTATAGTGATCCTTCATGCGTAAGCATCGCTCTGAGCAAGGAGACCTGGAAGTGTACAGAGATACCCCTTGCTGCGCAGTGCAGCTTGCTCAATTTTCCACCCCTGAGCCAAAGTCATTTGCTGAAGCATGTTCCCTACCAGCGTGCTGTATTTAGGTCTTAAGATAACTTTCACCTTCCCCCCACCCACCGTCACAGAGAACGTACACACGTGCACACGTTGCACATTTGAAATTAACTCATGTTTCAAGATTTTAATCCTACCATCATCAGTTGCCTGGATGGGCAGAATTGAAATATCTGCTTGTAGTATCACCTGTTGCTGCTTTTCCTGATGGTCACTAATCCATGTGCACAGGGTTAAGCCATGAGAACTGAGGCTGCAAAAACTTTTCTGATCTGTCTGTATCTGGGGATTTAACCCAGTCAATCCCCGAAGCCCTTTAACAACTCAAGGCGCCATTCGTTCTCCAATGTCTGAGCACATTTTTCGGCACACAGTTTTGAACAGCAGGAGTAGCAGACAATGTTACCATACCGAGATCTCATTGGTTATTGTCCTATCTAAAACTTCTGTGCTACAAATTGATACTTTAAATCACTATTGAGTTGTTTCCAATTTTAAACTTGATTATCTGGACATCTAGTGACAAGGTCAACTGAGTATCCCTTAACACTAACTTGGGATGTAAATTTTAGAAGCCTAATAATACTTTTGGTTTCATTATTATTATATTTGTTTTGTGACATTAGCAATTAATTACACCATGTTAGTCTGCAGAGAAATGCACAGGGAGTTAGTTTATTTATTTATAGTCAAACAAAAATACATTCTCTATAAACAGACTTCTGATTAGAAATTCTTTTGCAATATGAGCCTCTAAAACCAAGAGACACAGAACTAAAAGATACACATTGGGTTAACACAATGAGAAGCTGAGTCGTATTTGTTCATATTTGCAGAAGCTGAGCTCTGTGTATGTTACAGATCAGGAGAGGTGAAGTAGTAGCGGGGAACATAATAACAAAACACTGGAAAAATGAACACTCCTGGTTTGTACACAAATAGGCCTTTAAAGGGATACTAAAGTAAAAAAATAAACTTTCATAACTCCCATTTACGTCCACTGTCAAAATGTGCACATTCTTTTTATATGCACACTTTGGGCCAGATTCATCAAATGACCGCTGCTTCTTAACCCACTTTGCCACCTGTTATGTAGTGTATCTCAATCCCCCAGACATTTCAAACAGGGGAGATTGACAGCCCATGCTCACGCGTGATTGGCTGCGCACGATAAGGTGGCGGCATTGCATACTAGCCGTAGTGTGCAATGATAAATGCATATATATACATACACACGTAGACACACACACACATATATACTGTATATATATATATATTTCTATACACACATGCATATGTTGCTTCATTCTCTTGGTATTCTTGAAGGATCAGCAATGCACAACTGGGAGATAGTTGATCACATCGGTAAGCAGCAATCGGAAAAATAGTAATAACTTTTACTAGAAGACGTTTTGCTAATGGAAGTATATTGCAAAAACATAATTTATGTAAGAACTTACCTGATAAATTTATTTATTTCATATTGGCAAGAGTCCATGAGCTAGTGACGTATGGGATATACAATCCTACCAGGAGGGGCAAAGTTTCCCAAACCTCAAAATGCCTATAAATACACCCCTCACCACACCCACAATTCGGTTTAACGAATAGCCAAGTAGTGGGGTGATAGAAAAAGGAGTAAAAAGCATCAAAAAAGGAACTGGAAATATAATTGTGCTTTATACAAAAAAACATAACCACCATAAAAAGGGTGGGTCGCATGGACTCTTGCCAATATGAAAGAAATGAATTTATCAGGTAAGTTCTTACATAAATTATGTTTTCTTTCATGTAATTGGCAAGAGTCCATGAGCTAGTGACGTATGGGATAATAATACCCAAGATGTGGTACTCAACAGAAGAGTCACTAGAGAGGGAGGGATAAAAATAAAAACAGCCATTTTCCGCTGAAAAATTTAAATCCACATCCAAAAAAATTAAGTTTTCTCATAAGCAGAGGAATCAAACTGAAACAGCTGCCTGAAAAACTTTTCTACCAAAAACTGCTTCCAAAGGGCAAATACATCAAAACGGTAGAATTTAGTAAATGTATGCAAAGAAGAACAAGTTGCTGCTTTGCAAATCTGATCAACTAAAGCTTCATTCTTAAAAGCCCACAAAGTGGAAACTGATCTAGTAGAATGAGCTGTGATTCTCTGAGGCGGGGCCTGACCCGACTCCAAATAAGCCTGATGAATCAAAAGCTTTAATCAGGATGCCAAGGAAAGACAGAAGCTTTCTGACCTTTCCTAGGATCAGAAAAGACAACAAATAGACTAGAAGTCTTCCTGAAATCTTTAGTAGCTTCAACATAATATATCAAAGCTCTTACAACATCCAGAGAATGTAAGGATCTATCCAGAGAATTCTTAGGATTAGGACACAAAGAGGGAACAACATTTTCCCTATTAATGTTGTTAGAATTCACAACTTTAGGTAAAAACTTAAATTAAGTCCGCAAAACTGCCTTATCCTGATGGAAAATCATAAAAGGAGACTCACAAGAAAGAGCAGATAACTCGGAAACTCTTCTAGCAGAAGAGATTGCCAAAAGGAACAACACTTTCCAAGAAAGTAGTTTAATATCCAAAGAATGCATAGGCTCAAAAGGAGGAGCCTGTAAAGCCTTTAAAACCAAATTAACACTCCAAGGAGGAGAAATTGATTTAATGAGAGGCTTGATACGGACCAAAGCCTGAACAAAACAGTGAATATCAGGAAGCTTAGCAATCTTTCTGTAAAATAAAACAGAAAGAGCAGAGATGTGTCCCTTCAAGGAACTTGCAGACAAACCTTTATTAAAACCATCCTGAAGAAACTGTAAAATTCTAGGAATTCTAAAAGAATGCCAGGAAAATTTATGAGAAGAACACCATGAAATATAAGTCTTCCAAACTCGATAATAAATCTTCCTAGAAACAGATATACGAGCCTGTAACATAGTATCAATCACTGTGTCAGAGAAACCTTCAAATTTAACGATTTGAGATCCTGATGGAAAAACGGTCCTTGAGACAGAAGGTCTGGTCTTAACGTAAGTGGCCAAGGTTGGCAACTGGACATAGGGACAAAATCTGCATACCAAAACCTGTGAGGCCGGGGGACGCTTCCGGGTGGCGGCCATGATGGTCGTTTATTTCAGTGGCTAAAGAGTTGAGCTAATATATCCACTGCATATCGCTTAACTACGGCTCCATCTAGGATTGAAATTAATTTATATCAACACTTCAACATATGCTGAACAGCTTGATCTAAAATGAGATGCCAACTTTTGTCCTGAGGTACCGGAACGGTGAGGTACGCAGTGGCGGCCTAGAAACGGGTCAGACCTTCACCTAACCCCCCCCCCCCCCCCAGTGATCCGGGTATAACAGCTTTGTAAGCTGTCTTGTCCCTTCCCCACTTAGTACCACACAAACATTAAAGCAGTCATATTTGGACTGCCTTCTATATCTCTAAGGGGGAACCGTCAACTGTCCTAAGGTGATATATGTGTATATAACTGACTTTTTGAGCACAAATGGAGGCTTTGGCGAAATGGAAGACTCGAGTGGACCGGCTTCTGCACGATCATTATCGAAAGCTGGAGAGAGAACTGACGGAGGTGATCCTTAATATGAGGCCTCAGAATCGGTGCCAGCGGGGTTCCGCCGACAGTGATTGCAGCCTTGATCCCTGTGTGGCTATGGGGGTAAGTTGGGGGGCTGCCCCCTTGGCTATAACACAAATCTCGGTGAACCCCGACTCTGACAAACATATACCTACCCTTGGGCCATTTTCTGAGGGTCCTGAGAGCACTGCAGATTTGATCTACAAAGTGAAGCCCTCTACTCAGACCGGGTCTGGGAAATAATATGGCAGCTACCACTAGCGAAACCGAGGAGCATGTTCCTGCACACAATACCTGTGAGAGAGATGGTTAAATCACAGGGAAACAGTACCGGGCTTTCTCTTCTGCATTGAGGGGCCCTGCACCCTTGAGGACTTTATTCTTGAGCTCCTGGAAGGCTTGGTGCCGCTGGTCCTCAGCCGCTGGTGGATACAGAGCATGTGTGGAGCTCGGACCGTTATTCAACATCCACAGCCCGTTGGGAATCTGTCAACTGTTGACATTTTATTCAGAGGGATGGCAATTTGCTGACTCGAGACCTGATATGTTGGACAAGGTGTCACGAGCTGAACGACAAGGTGTGGGTTAGCTGAGATAGTGAGATCAAACCCACTTTGCCTTGTATAGCTCTATTGATCCTAAAGGTAATCTACACCTTAACCCACGACTACCGACAGTGACCCTGAGAGCAATACAAGTGAGAAATGTCATCTTATTAACTGTGCCCCCAATGCAAAGACGATGTGGAGGCAGACCAATAGTCTACTGATACTATGAGGACCCTGAGTCTGAGACTTATTCAGTGTCTTACAACAACAATTTTTGAATGCCATACATGTTTTTTTTATATATACTAACCAGCTACAACCTCTCTGTATCTCTATGTATTGCCATGTCTTAGTCCTCTCTCTAATTTAATTCTTTGAGGGCTACCACTATTCCTTGATATCCTACCCTCAAGTATGGTTTTCAATTTATGCAACACCTATACTGTCTTAAATGGGTAGGACTGCTAAAGGACCTTATGTGCATTATATATGTTGAGCGCAGTGTTTACTAACTGTTATGTATTTATTCTGTTTATTATATTTCCCATATCCAATCATATGTTTTTAATTCTATTGGAAGCTGATGGTAACTACTTTTTACATATTATCTATGATGCGCTGTCGGCGGCCGAGATAGCGCATTCTAGTACTGGTCTGTAGTCCATCACCATATCTAACTGCATGTGGTATATATTCTGATTGGTAAGTTAATACTCTCAAATACCCAACACTTTAGCTCCCTAGACTTTGAGTCTGACAGTATAGATGCAGGTTGGAAGCATATTCCTGGTAAGCTACAAGCACTGAACCCTGGCCCTACACTTACCCCTCTGGACTATTACACTCTAGAGAGGTACTTTTGCTTAACACCTTACATGCCTAACTAATCTGCTGCTTTTAGTTATGATGGTTCCCCCATCAAAACACTTTATCAAAACACTTTATCCAATTCTGCTATTTAATTGAGAGATCAACAGTGTTTATATATCCTGTTAACTCCCCTCACTTAGGAATTACTTGTCTAGACCGGTCCAAGAGTGACCTTTGAATATTGGGGGTATAATCACTAAACTATAAAATGAGTTTCCACCTTTACAGGTTCTGGGTATTATATGTTCTTCACCAGTTTTACGTTAGAGTTTTATATACCAGATACTGTCCATGCAATTTTACTCTTTTGAGCTCATTGTTCACTCATATAGGTGTAGTATACTCCAATAATGTGAGAATGATGTGTATAGTTACAATTACTGAGTCCTATGGTAATTACTCACAAATATGTCGCCTGTGATGTTTGTATGTACTCTAATAGCGTATTATCACTACAAAATGGAGATATCTGGTTTGTTTTATCTCTTTACCACTTTTACCAGTTCTATGTTTTATATTCGAGCCATATGTCCGAGAGATAGTCCATACAACAAATTTTCCCCTCATTTGAGCATATTGTTCACTTATATAGGTGTGGTTCATTGCAGTAATATGTAGCTATGTGTATTGCTATAACTTCTGAGACCTACAGTTATCACTCGCATGTATACCATCTGTGATGTTTGTGTGCTCTCTGATTTGGTATTGTCATTGTAAATGGACATATCTTATTTGTTATATTTACCTAAAACCTCAATAAAAATTTAAAATAAAAAAAACAAAAAAAAACGGTAAGGCCATGCTGGTGCTACCAGAAACACAAACGATTGTTCCATGATGATCTTGGAAGAAGAACTAGAGGCGGCAAGATATAAGCAGGTTGGTAAAACCAAGGAACTGCTAACGCATCCACCGACTCCATCTGAGGATTCCTGGACCTGGACAAATACCTGGGAAGTTTCTTGTTTAGATGGTAAGCAATCGGATCTATTTCTGGAAGACTCCATATCTGAACAATCTGAAAAAACACATCTGGATGGAGAGACCTCTCCCCCGGATGTAAAGTCTGACGGCTGAGATAATCCGCTTCTACACCTGGGATATGTACCGCACAAAATTAGACAAGAGCTGGATTCCACCCAAGAAAGTTTCTGAGATACTTCTTTCATAGCTAGGGGACTGTGAGTCCCATCCTGATGATTGACATATGCCACAGTTGTGATATTGTCTGTCTGAAAACAAATTAATGGTTGTCTCTTCAACAGAGGCCAAACCTGAAGAGCCCTGAAAATAGCACAGAGTTCTAAAATATTGATTGATAACCTCGCCTCTTGAGATTTCCAAACCCCTTGTGCTGTCAGAGATCCCCAGACTGCTCCCCAAACTGAAAGACTTGCATCTGTTGTGATTACAGTTTAGGTTGGATGAACAAAAGGGGCCCCTTGAGCTATACAATGGTGATCTAACCACCAAGTTAGAGAGAGTCAAACATTGGGATTTAAGGATATTAATTGTGATATTCTTGTATAATCCCTGCACCATTGATTCAGCATACAAATCTGAAGAAGTATCATATGAAAACAAGCAAAGGGGATCGCATCCCATGCTGCAGTCATGAGACCTAAAACTTCCATGCACATAGCCATTGAAGGGAATGATTGAGACTAAAGGTTTCAACAAACTGAAACCAATTTTATTCTTCTCTTGTCTGTTAGAGACAGAGTCATGGACATTGAATCTATCTGGAAACCTAAAAAGGTGACCCTTGTCTGTGGAATCAAGGAACTTTTTGGTATATTGATCCTCCAATCATGTCTTTGAAGAAACAACACTAGTTGATTTGTGTGAGATTCGGGAGAATGTAAAGACTGAGCTAGTACCAAGATAGTGTCCAAATAAGGAAACACCACAATACCCTGTTCTCTGATTACAGAGAGTAGGGCACCGAGAACCTTCGAAAACATTCTTGGAGCTGTCGCTAGGCCAAATGGAAGAGCGACAAATTGGTAATGCTTGTCTAGAAAAGAGAATCTCAAAAATCGATAGTGGTCTGGATGAATCTGAATATGAAGATATGCATCCTGTAAGTCTATCGTGGTCATATAATGACCTTGCTGAACAAAAGGCAGAATAGTCCTTATAGTCACCATTTTGAAAGTTGCCACTCTTACAAAAGGATTCAAAATTTTCAGATCCAGAACTGGCCTGAATGAATTTTCTTTCTTTGGGACAATTAATAGATTTGAATAAAACCCCAGACCCTGTTCCTGAAATGGAACTGGTATGATTACTCCTGAAAGCTCTAAATCTGAAACACACTTCAGAAAAGCCTGAGCCTTCACTGGATTTTCTGGAACGTGTGAGAGAAAAAATCTTCTCACAGGAGGTCTTACTCTGAATCCTATTCGATACCCTTGAGAGACAATACTCTTAATCCGCTGATTTTGGACAGAATCTGCCCAAATGTCTTTGAAAAATGTTAATCTGCCCCCCACCAGCTGAACTGGAATGAGGGCCGCACCTTCATGCATACTTGGGGGCTGGCTTTGGTTTCTTAAAAGGCTTGGATTTATTCCAACTTGAAGAAGGTTTCCTATTGGAACCAGATTCTTTGGGGGATGATTGGCTTTCTGTTCCTTATTCTGTCGAAAAGAACGAAAACGATTAGAAGCTTTAGATTTACCCTTAGATCTTTTATCCTGAGGCAAAAAACTCCCTTTCCCCCAGTGATAGTTGAAATAATAGAATCCAACTGAGAACCAAATAAATTCTTACCTTGGAAAGAAAGACATAGTAATCTAGTCTTAGATTCCATGTCAGCATTCCAATATTTGAGCTACAAAGCTCTTCTTGCTAAAATAGCTAAAGACATAGATTTAACATCAATTTTGATGATATCAAAAATAGCATCACAGATAAAATGATTAGCATGTTAAAGCAAGCAAACAATGCTAGACAAATCAGAATCTGTTTCCAACCAAAAAGTTGATGCAGCTGCAACATCAGCCATAGATATAGCAGGCCTAAGAATATAGCCAGAAAATAAATAAGCTTTCCTTAGATAAGATTCAAGTTTTCTATCTAAAGGATCCTTAAAAGAAGTACTATCTTCCATAGGAATAGTAGTACGTTTAGCAAGAGTAGAAATAGCCTCATCAACTTTGGGGATTTTTTCCCAAAACTCCAATCTAGCTGCTGGCAAAAGATACAACTTTTTAAACCTAGAAGAAGGAATAAAAGAAGTACCAGGCCTATCCCATTCCTTTGAAATCATATCAGAAATAGCATCAGTAACTGGAAAAAAACAACATATAAAGCAAAATGATCAATTTCCTTATATGACAGTTTCAGGAATGGGAAAAAAATGCAAACAGCATAGCCCTCTGAGCATTAAAAAAGGCAAAATTCATATAGGAAGTGGGGTTTAAATAATGAAAATATTTGGCGCCAAGTATGACGCACAACACAAAATGAAATTTTTGGGCACTAACAACATCCGGAAATGACGCAACTCGTGTCATGGCAGACGCAACCTTGTGCAAGGAAACCTGGCGTCAACTAAGACGCCGGAAATTACGAATTTGCATCACTGAACGTACCTTTGCGCCAAAAAAATTCTTGTGCCAAGAATGACGCAATAAATATCAGCATTTTGCAACCTCGCGAGCCTAATTTTGCCCGCAAAATTTAATGAAAAAGCAGTCAATTTGAAGAAAAGACTATACCGTAGGTAAGAAAAAATAACTTCCTGAATATGTTTTCCCAATTTTGAAACTGATAGTCTGCAAAAGGAAATATACATAAATCTGACTCATGGCAAATATAAGTACAATACATATATTTAAAACTTTATATTAATACATAAAGTGCCAAACCAAAGCTGAGAGTGTCTTGAGTAATGAAAACGTACTTACCGAAAGACACCCATCCACATATAGCAGATAGCCAAACCAGCACTGAAACAGTTATCAGTAGAGGTAATGGAATATGAGAGTATATCATCGATCTGAAAAGAGAGGTAGGAGATGATAACAGAGAACCTATGAAAAGATTTCCCGTGAGGAAAACCATTTTATCAATAGGTGATACTCCCTTCACATCCCTCTGACAAACACTGTACTCTGAGAGGAATCGGTCTTCAAAATGCTGAGAAGCGCATATCACAGAAGAAAATCAAGCACAAACTTACTTCACCACCTCCATAGGGAGGCAAAGTTTGCAAAAACTGAATTGTGGGTGTGGTGAGGGGTGTTTTTATAGGCATTTTGAGGTTTGGGAAACTTTGCCCCTCCTGGTAGGATTGTATATCCCATACGTCACTAGCTCATGGACTCTTGCCAATTACATGAAAGAAAAGACTTCTATTTAAAATTGAAATGCACCCATGCACATTTTAATTTTAACCTTTCTATCCCTTTTAGACAGTAGTTAGGACTTGTGTATACAATGTTAATACTTATCTCCATTCCATGAAAGTAGAAATATGTAGTTTTATTAATGCAGACCTCATCAGCCTACTTCAGTATGCTCTCATTGAAATGAACTAAGTTTTAAGAAATAATACAAAGAGAAGAGGTCAATTTGACAATACAAGACAACTGGAACATCTTTTTGTTTTTTAAAATAAGTTTATTGAAGTGAGTCATTTTGTCATACAGGTACAGTATGTTCAGTCAATAGAGAAATAGGTTGTATACAGTTGTAGTATGTAATTGTACTTTAGTTACACAGCAATAGATGAAAGTGTATCTGCTTCTTCCACTGAACTTTCTTATAGATACGTGAAAGGTTCTTTGCACGTTACTCCTTGAGATTCATATTAGAGCTAAAGAAGCATAGTAGGAGTAAGAGGGCAAAGAGATGAGGTGTGAAATAACCAGAAGTCAGAAAGAGGTTAGGAGAGGTATAGGAAGGGGAAAACAGAGGAATAGGGGGGTTGAGCGAGTCATATTGCACCATGACAAGCTATGTATGGAAATTAAGAGCCTTTCAATTTCCGCAGCATTAATATACACAACTAAATGACTAATGGTTGTGCATGTTTGGGAGGGGGCTACTTGCTATATTTTGCTCTCAGTAGAATTTGACATCTAGAAAGTAATAGTGCTTATTACGTTCTAGGAATTCATATTCCTCCAAGGAAAGCAATTCTGTAATCCTGTGTAGCTACATTGGAACATCTTCTCTTTTTTTTTATTGGAATGCCCTATCTGAATCATGACATTTTCATTTTGACTTTAATGTTTTTTTTCATGGCTGTAAAATATGTTTTTCAAAGGTATAATAGGAGGATCCTGACTGTTCTGTTTTTTTATTATTATTTACAGAGAAGAATGGGAGTGGCTTCAGACACTGACTAGTGCGGACGACCCCACTACCGATGAGCAGGACTCAGAAGGCGTTCAAGCGACAATGTTGCAAGAGCTTAAAACTGCTGTGAGGGAACTGATGAGTCAAGTCAATATCCCGTTGGAAGAGGTAGTTGTCTTTCTTAAAGTCTTGCAGGTTTCTTGACTTTAGCACAGATCTGCAGCAGTAAACAAACAAGTTCCATACACAAAGTATCTAAGTGCAGGACATTAGGTTACTTTGTAAAATACTTTAATCAACAGCCAAAAACACACTCACGATGTGAGCCTCTTTAATATCGCAATGTGAACCTCTTTTATAAGCAAAGAGAGGTGGGTGAGTCCTCTCTTTGCTTGATTCGTCAGTCAGCAATCTTCCCCCTCCTGGGCTCCCTGCTAATCCGATCAGATATGCTACTGGCGTCCTAGAGGTGTAAGTGACGAGTCCCAATATAGGAGCACTCTCCGCCGTAATTAGACCACCATATTGAGTGCAGCTTGTTCCCTACAACAGTAACTACATGACGGCAGCGATAGTTCATGTGTGGCACTTACTACCTACTTACTCTAGTGGGGATAATTACTGAAGCCTAGTCACCAATTAGAAGGATCCAAGTCAAAGCAAAAGGAAAAATAACTCTGTGGTGGTACTGTACAAGCATTGTGTGGAAACTTATTCAAGGTTGTAGTGCTCCTGACCCAACCTTTATTGGCTGGGTGAACATTTAAACTTCTTGACTTCCATGATTCCTTGTTAAAGGGACATTAAACACTAAATACTGTGCATGTTATAAGCATAGTATAGAGGTTATTCCCTACAACCATGTTGAAATCTATCTTTCAGTGCATTCCATTGCTGACCTGTTTGCATATGTGCCGCAACTTTCCTTCAGATACCTGCAGTGTAATTTAGGTTCCAAAATGGCGACACCCATGATAAGAGGGAGATGTGTGATTTAGTGTTTAGTGTCCCTTTAACTGAGTGAATGACTGAGAATAAAACACTGCTGTTTACTGCTTTCCCTTTAAAGGGACATACGTAAAAAAATAAACTTGGTTTGTGATAGAGCATGCAATTGTAATAGACTTTTTAATTTAATTCTATTCTCAAATGTACTATGTTCTTTTGGTATCCTTTGTAGAAAAGTATACTTAAGTAGGCACAGGAAAAGTAATGCTCTACTGGGATCTAGCTGGTGATTGGTGGCTATGTACATATGCTTCTTGTAATTGGCTCACCAGATGTGTTTAGCTATGTTGCAGCATTGCACTGCTTCTCTGAGGCTTATTTATCTATGTGTTTAAACCCTCTGCAAGGGATAACACATAGTTATATACAAACAATAGTGCAATAAAACATTTTACTAATACATTAGAACATTTTCTAATGTAGTCCTGCTAATGTTATCTATCTTAGGCATTCAAATGCTAATTATGGCTGGGGGCTGAATTAGCACAATTAGCCATTTTGAATACAAGGAGGCCAATTTATCAAGCTGCATATGGAGCTTGATGCCCCTTGTTTCCGGCGAGCTAAAGACCGCTGCTACATAACTTGTCCGCCTACTCTGAGGCCGCAGACAGAAATCAACCCGATCAAATACGATTGGGTTGATTGACACCCCCTGCTAGCAGCCGATTGGCCGCAAATCTGCAGGGGGAGGCATTGCACCAGCAGTTCACAAGAACTGCTGGTGCAATAATACATGCCGACAGTGTATGCTGTCGGCATTTATCGATGTGCAGCGGACGTGATACGCTATATCGTATCATGTCCGCTTGCAGTATATAAAACAGACCCCAAAGTCTCTCTCCCTCCTACCGTCCACTGGGAGATCAATTAGTGCAATTGTCTCCCGTTTACATAGCTTTTCTAAAGAGAAACCGTTTGTTTTGCAGGAGAGTGTGAATGTGACAGGGAGCACCTGGCAGTTATAGCAGCATTTTTTTTTGGAAGCACATACAAATCAAATTATGCTGTTTTCAGCATAATTTACTTTGCACTTGTTTCTATTTTTGCAGACGTGTCTTTTTGCTTCACTTTTATAAACACAAGGCGTATTTTGAAACAAACTCGCTAGTCTACATTTGGCGAGATGAATTTGTTAGACCTACAGGCCTAATATGCTTTGATCATTGCAAAAAACTTTATACGTGCCCACGGAAAGCCCTATTCAGCCCACTCGGTAATGCTGCGAGACTCATTTTACAATAGTAAAATAAGGAACATTTCGAATTCTAAATCCTTGATTACAATTTTATTGTGTACCGTATATACGAGTTTTACCTGTGATATTAAATACATTTAAGGATGATTTCTATGGCATAATAAAAATTCACATCTTGCAGATGTTTTTTAACACCTGTTTGTATGTGTACTTTTTATACCAGATTTTATGCGCAATATGATTCCAATTTTGACAGCATAAACTCAATAGACTTTTGATATGCTTAGTTTATTGAGCACTATCCTGTATAGTATCAAATGTACTTCTAGAGAATCCTATCATTTTGATTTTGTAGAACTGACGGATCGTTTCAGATCATCTCTTCTGAGCAGAGAACTTCAGATAATTGACCCCAGGAGAGATAAGAGTATTGTCCCTTGTCCTTCTACAATCCTATTTCTATATACTATATATAAAATATAAAATAAATAGCTATATGCTGGGTGGGTAACATTTGAGAGGGGGAAAAAAACTACTAATTCGCTCAGTATTTAAATGTAGGAAAAATCTTATTTCTTACATGTCCTCCTCAATAGCTTACTAATATGGGAAATTTCCAAACCTATCTATATACATAATTATAAAAATCCAAGTATATAACTATGTTCTTCTTACTTTAAGCTCAACATATTTGTCTATTACTGTTCCACTTCAGATTTCCAGGTATTTCAAGCCTTGTTTTAAACTTAGCATTACATTTGCAGTACTAACATGAAGAGATCATTCATGGCCAAACAGCCTCATTTTGTAAATCCTCTGAATGGGTTATACTGTACATACTCATTTGTTTTCCATTACCAAAAAACTTGTGTGCTGGCATACGCACACATCACATAGACCAATGGAAGACCAGACTTCTACAGAAGATGGATGTACAGTACATTCCATTATAGTATAAAAAAACAAATTCTATATAGTGAGATGATTATCACCAACTATTTTTCTATGGGTTGTAGCACCAATAATGGTTATTCATAATACATTGTATCACTTTGATTTTTATTTATTGCATCAGAAGAAAAGTTTACCACATTCTAATTTGACACTTGCATTCATCTTTTTTTTATATATAGGGCTCGTTTCCATTGAGTCAGAAAAAATGGAGCTATAAGCTACCGAAGTTGGCGACAGCTAAAAGTAATTTACAGCTCCATTTTAGTATCAGGTTTCCTTTGAAAAATTGAGCACAATTATTATTATTTATTTATAAAGCACCAACAGATTTCACAGCGCTGTCCATGGGTACAAAGATAAAAAGTACAGTACAATACAATATAAGACACCGGACAAATTAGACAAACGAATACAGGGGGAATTGAGGGCCCTGTTCCCGTGGGAACTTACAATCTAGATGGGTAGGAGGGTGAGGAACAGGAGGTGGGGACTGCAAAGGTGATAATGATGTTAGTGTGGAGTTAGAAGAGGGCAACTATAAGGCAAGTGGAATTCATTTGTTATTGATTTGGTGATAGGCTTCCCTGAACAAAACGGTCTTTAGGGAGAGTTTAAAGGAGGAGAGGTTGGGGGAAAGTCTGACAGCTCGAGGTAGTGCGTTCCAGAGGGATCGTTCCGCACGAGAGAAGTCCTGCAGTCTAGTATGGGAGGAGGTGATGGTAGAAGATGCAAGGAGCAGGTCATTAGGGGGATCTTAGGGGGTGGGCTGGAGTATATTTGTTGATGAGTGAGGACAGGTAGGGGGTCTGAGTTGGTAAGGGCTTTGTAGGTCGGGTGAGAATTTTGAATTTAATTCTACTGTGAAGGGGGAGCCAGTGAAGGGACTTGCAGAGAGGTGCAGCAGATACAGAGCGTCAGGTGAGGTGGATTAGTGTAGTAGAGGCATTAAGGATGGATTGAAGGGGGGAGAGGCGGGAGAGAGGAAGGCTAGTTAGTAGGTTATTACAGTAGTCAAGTCAGGAAATTACTAGGGAGTGGATTAGCTGTTTAGTAGTTTCATCCCTCAGAAATGGACGAATTTTGGAGATATTGAGTAGGTGGTTGCGACAGGATGAAGAGAGCAATTGGGGTATGAAGGATAGATTGGAGTCAAGTGTAACTCCTAGGCAGCAGACTTGGGCTGATGGGGAGATAGTGGTGTCGCCAACAGTGATAGAAAAGTTAGAAACTGGAGTAGAATTAGAGGGGGGGATAAGAAGGAGCTCAGTCTTAGACATGTTGATTTTTAGGTGGTGAGAGGGCATCCAGGAAGAAATGCCAGATAAACAGTCGCTGATGTGAGAATTGACAGATGGAGAGAGTACAAGGGTGGATAGGTAGATGCATGCAGTCGGTCTTCATGTGTATGCACAAGTTAATGTTGTGTTAACGCTTCCATCCAACATCGTATTTCTCCTGTCATAACAAGTTTGTTGCTAGGGCTGGCTCAATCATGAGACCAAGTGGGTAAAATAGACCCAGGCAGCACTTGACAAGGGGCAGCACTTTAGTGACTGAGTCAGTTACTGTCAGACCCAGACCGCTCCGGTCCTGTGTCTCAGTAGGGGAAGTTGCAGGCTTCTAGCAGCATAACCACATCATGCACAAAGACACAGAACCGGTCAGGGGCGACATTCAAGGTGGGTCTAGTGCATCTTTCCCTAACTTCCTTTTCACTTATTGAGCAATTGTGCATAAGCATTGGTTTCATGAAGGTAGGCAGGCTTAGTAAGGTCAGCTGCCAGGCGAGTAGGTTGAAATTCTAATCAGTAATGTTACTACTGGGAGGTGCGTCATTGCATTCTCATACCCAGGCATGACAATTTCTTGAGCCGGCCCTGTTTGTTGCTATGGTAACTCAACCTTAGTTTATAAAAATTTATGTTAGCACCTGCGCCCCTTACCTGTGACACGATAGTAAGTTTCAGTATTAGGAGTTTAGTGGTTTTTCAGCTAGATAGAGTGATTTGTTCATCTAATAAATTATCAGATAATTTAAATAATTTATTTTAGGTCAGCCATTTTGTTTTTGGATTTCCTTTATTTTTAAGCTTATTTTTCCTCTTTTACAACTAGATGAGCATGCCACAATGTTTTAAACTTTAGCGACAACACCTAACAGTGTTTTACCTGTTTGCACCTTGAATGGAAAACAGGCGTAAAATTTTGATTTTCGGGCTTCTATTATTTTCTATGCGACACGTAATTGTATTTGGCAGCCAGACCCCTGCTGCCGGTAATGGTGGAAAATGTACCTTTGGAAACTGTCGGTAAGCATAATGCCTTCCGACAGCATTTTTTTCGCTTTGCAAGCTTGTGCAATCCCAATCGTGGCTCAATGGAAATGAGCCCTTAGTTTGAGTTTGGTGTACTCCCACAAGTAACACATTACATACTAATAAATATCTTCCCATTCACAGTGACTTCAGATTGGAGACTGTGCATTAAAGTAACATTAAATACAGTATGATAAAAAGACAATACAATAGCACTTAGGGGTCAATTTATCAAGCACCGTATGGAGCTTGATGCCCTGTGTTTCTGGCGAGCCTGAAGACTCGCCGTAAACAGAAGTTACGATCGGGTTGATTGACACCCCCTGCTAGTGGCTGATTGCCCGCGAATCTTCAGGGGCGGCATTGCACCAGCAGTTCACAAGAACTGCTGGTGCAAAGATAAATGCCAACAGCGTATGCTGTCGGCACTTATCGATGTGCGGGGGACATAATAAGCTACTTTGTATCATGTCCGTCCGCACTTTAATAAATTTACCTCTAAGTCTTAAATTCAAATGAGTAGTAGATTTTTTCTGACAAATTTCAAACTTATGTCTATTTCCACTCATACTGTATCATGTGACAACCATCAGCCAATCACAAATGCACATACATATATTCTGTGGATTCTTGCACATGCTAAGTAGGAGCTTGTGACTCCAATAATATAAATATAAACATATTGTGCACAGTTTGACAATGTTAGTAAATTGGAAAGTTGTTTAAAATTGCATGCTGTATCTGAATCATGAAAGTTTTATTTTGACTCGAGTGTCCCTTTAAGGTGTTATTTTGGTGTTTAGTTTCATGTCTCACTTGTGGTTCCTTTGCCATTTCCTAATCTCCTGTATTTGGAAAATAAAACTGAGTTAGAGGAGCAAACAAGACATCTCAAGTTTACTTTTCCAAGTAGGCTGTAGCGAAAGCGAAAAATGTTTCTTTATTTTAGAATTGTATTAACTACTACAAATGCGATTTTTCTTCACACTACGGGCCATATTACAAGTAGAGCACAAACGTTTGTGTGCCAGCTAAAAGGGCTTATCGCTCTTATTAAGAGTTAAAAGGAAATGCAATCGTGATTTATGCTTGAATGATTACCGAGACCTCAGAGCTCTGGTTAACTGTTTTGCAAAACTAAGCTGCACAAAATACATCAAAAATGCATTACAAAGTACAGTTACGCTCATAATAACACTAATAAAAATTATTAAAAAAAAATATTGGCTCAAAGATATGAGATATCAGGTGCAAAGGGATTTTACATAGAGATATATACATATACATGTCTAAAGATGGATATGTATGTATATATATATATATATATATATATATATATATACTAGTCCTAAAGCCCGTTCTCACGGGCCGTGTTGTTCTCTCTCTCTCTCTCTCTCTCTCTCTCTCTCTCCTTCCTTCACTTGCCGGTCCTCGCGCTGCTTTGTTTCACCCCTGCGCGTGCGATCAGCTGTGCTGCCGGGTCCTCGCGCTGCTGTCGGGTGGGTGCGCGTGCGATCAGCTGCAAGAGTTTGTCTGAACTGCGCATGACGGCTTCAGACAAACTCTTGTCTTTTATAATATAGGATATATATATACAGTGGGGCAAAAAAGTATTTAGTCAGCCACCAATTGTGCAAGTTCTCCCACTTAAGAAGATGAGAGAGGCCTGTAAATTTCATCATAGGTATACCTCAACTATGAGAGACAAAATGTGAAAACAAATACAGACAATCACATTGTCAGATTTGGAAATAATTTATTTACATATTATGGTGGAAAATAAGTATTTGGTCATGTACAAACAAGTAAGATTTCTGGCTCTCACAGACCTGTATCTTCTTCTTTAAGAGGCTCCTCTGTCCTCCACTCATTACCTGTATTAATGGCACCTGTTTGAACTTGTTATCAGTATAAAAGACACCTGTCCACAACCTCAAACAGTCACACTCCGAACTCCACTATGGTGAAGACCAAAGAGCTGTCGAAGGACACCAGAAACAAAATTGTAGATCTGCACCAGGCTGGGAAGACTGAATCTGCAATAGGAAAGCAGCTGGGTGTGAATAAATCAACTGTGGGAGCAATAATTAGAAAATGGAAGACATACAACACCACTGATAATCTCCCTCGATCTGGGGCTCCACGCAAGCTCTCACCCCGTGGGGTAAAAATGATCACAAGAACAGTGAGCAAACATCCCAGAACCACACGGGAGGACCTAGTGAATGACCTGCAGAGAGCTGGGACCAACATAACAAAGGCTACCATCAGTAACACACTACGCCACCAGGGACTCATATCCTGCAGTGCCAGACGTGTCCCCCTGCTTAAGCCAGTACATGTCCGGGCCCATCTGAAGTATGCTAGAGAGCATTTGCATGATCTAGAAGTGGATTGGGAGAATGTCATATAGTCAGATGAAACCAAAGTAGAACTGTTTGGTAAAAACACAACTCGTCGTGTTTGGAGGAGAGAGAATGCTGAGTTGCAACCAAAGAACACCATACCTACTGTGAAGCATGGGGGTGGCAACATCATGCTTTGGGGCTGTTTCTCTGCAAAGGGAACAGGACGACTGATCCATGTACATGAAAGAATGAATGGGACCATGTATCGTGAGATTTTGAGTGCAAACCTCCTTCCATCAGCAAGGGCATTGAAGATGAAACGTGGCTGGGTCTTTCAGCATGGCAATGATCCCAAACACATTGCCCGGGCAACGAAGGAGTGGCTTCGTAAGAAGCATTACAAGGTCCTGGAGTGGCCTAGCCAGTCTCCAGATCTCCCTTCCATCAGCAAGGGCATTGAAGATGAAACGTGGCTGGTTCTTTCAGCATGACAATGATCCCAAACACATCGCAACGGGCAACAAAGGAGTGGCTTCGTAAGAAGCATTACAAGGTCCTGGAGTGGCCTAAACAGTCTCCAGATCTCAACCCCATAGAAAACCTTTGGAGGAAGTTGAAAGTCTGTGTTGCCCAGCGACAGCCCCAAAACATCACTGCTCTAGAGGAGATCTGCATGCAGGAATGGGCCAACATATCAGCAACAGTGTGTGACAACCTTGTGAAGACTTACAGAAAACGGTTGACCTCTGTCATTGCAAAGCATATATAACAAAGTATTGAGATGAACTTTTGATATTGACCAAATACTTATTTTCCACCATAATTTGCAATTAAATTCTTTCCAAATCAGACAATGTGATTTTCTGGATTTGTTTCCACATTTTGTCTCTCATAGTTGAGGTATTCCTATGATGAAAATTACAGGCCTCTCTCATCTTCTTAAGTGGGAGAACTTGCACAATTGGTGGCTGACTAAATACTTTTTTGCCCCACTGTATATATATATATACATATGTATTTATCTGTGTGTATATGTATTTACAGATATATATAAACACATAAATACATATGCACACACATAAAACATATATATATAAATTATATATATATTTGTGCGTGTGTGCATTTGAGCCATTTGCAGTTAAAGGGAGATTCCAGCCAACATTGGAATCCACATGGATGCATTTCAGTTTTGAATAGAAGCATTTTTGTAATATACGCGTTTTAGCAAAAATGCTTCTAATAAAAGCTATAGCTGTTTCAAATGTGTATTTAAGTATGCACTGTGCACCAGCATTTTAAACACAGCACTTAATCAGAGAGCCTAAAGTGCTTGTACCATCTGGTAATGACTCAATTTGTTAATTGCTGACATGATACAAACCCCACTGGCTAAATGAGCTGCTGCAGTATTTAAAATGCTGTTGCACTGAGAATATTTAGCTTTGCTTCACATGCACATGCAGAGAAAAAATGTTAACACTAAGACAATGATAACTTTTACTAGAAGCCTTTTTGCCAATGCATGTATATTGCAAATATGTTTCTATTCAAAGATGTAATTCATCTATGTGCATTTAAATGTTGACCGGAATGTCCCTTTAAGTAGATGAAAACATGAAAAATCATTTTTATGCAATATTAATTTTTAATAAAGGTTTTAACTATGTATTTACTGTAAGTATGTCACATTGCTATGTTCTGCACGAATCAGAATAAGTATTTCTAAATAGATATTCCTATATATATCTGTATATATCTATACCTATGTATAATCATGTAACTATATAGGTAAAGATATACTGTATATTGTACCAAAAAAACATCAGATATATGTAGAAATAAATATAAAATATTCTTGTATGTGAAGAACATTGGAATGTGAAATATTCATATTTCTCCAACATAGGTGTGTCCGGTCCACGGCGTCATCCTTACTTGTGGGATATTCTCTTCCCCAACAGGAAATGGCAAAGAGCCCAGCAAAGCTGGTCACATGATCCCTCCTAGGCTCCGCCTACCCCAGTCATTCTCTTTGCCGTTGTACAGGCAACATCTCCACGGAGATGGCTTAGAGTTTTTTAGTGTTTAACTGTAGTTTTTATTATTCAATCAAGAGTTTGTTATTTTGAAATAGTGCTGGTATGTACTATTTACTCAGAAACAGAAAAGAGATGAAGATTTCTGTTTGTATGAGGAAAATGATTTTAGCAACCGTCACTAAAATCCATGGCTGTTCCACACAGGACTGTTGAGAGCAATTAACTTCAGTTGGGGGAACAGTGAGCAGTCTCTTGCTGCTTGAGGTATGACACATTCTAACAAGACGATGTAATGCTGGAAGCTGTCATTTTCCCTATGGGATCCGGTAAGCCATGTTTATTACGATCGTAAATAAGGGCTTCACAAGGGCTTATTAAGACTGTAGACTTTTTCTGGGCTAAATCGATTCATTATTAACACATATTTAGCCTTGAGGAATCATTTTATTTGGGTATTTTGATATAATAATATCGGCAGGCACTGTTTTAGACACCTTATTCTTTAGGGGCTTTCCCAAAGCATAGGCAGAGCCTCATTTTCGCGCCGGTGTTGCGCACTTGTTTTTGAGAGGCATGGCATGCAGTCGCATGTGAGAGGAGCTCTGATACTTAGAAAAGACTTTCTGAAGGCGTCATTTGGTATCGTATTCCCCTTTGGGCTTGGTTGGGTCTCAGCAAAGCAGATACCAGGGACTGTAAAGGGGTTAAAGTTCAAAACGGCTCCGGTTCCGTTATTTTAAGGGTTAAAGCTTCCAAATTTGGTGTGCAATACTTTTAAGGCTTTAAGACACTGTGGTGAAAATTTGGTGAATTTTGAACAATTCCTTCATGTTTTTTCGCAATTGCAGTAATAAAGTGTGTTCAGTTTAAAATTTAAAGTGACAGTAACGGTTTTATTTTAAAACGTTTTTTGTACTTTGTTATCAAGTTTATGCCTGTTTAACATGTCTGAACTACCAGATAGACTGTGTTCTGAATGTGGGGAAGCCAGAATTCCTATTCATTTAAATAAATGTGATTTATGTGACAATGACAATGATGCCCAAGATGATTCCTCAAGTGAGGGGAGTAAGCATGGTACTGCATCATTCCCTCCTTCGTCTACACGAGTCTTGCCCACTCAGGAGGCCCCTAGTACATCTAGCGCGCCAATACTCCTTACTATGCAACAATTAACGGCTGTAATGGATAATTCTGTCAAAAACATTTTAGCCAAAATGAACACTTATCAGCGTAAGCGCGACTGCTCTGTTTTAGATACTGAAGAGCATGACGACGCTGATAATAATGTTTCTGAAGGGCCCCTAACCCAGTCTGATGGGGCCAGGGAGGTTTTGTCTGAGGGAGAAATTACTGATTCAGGGAACATTTCTCAACATGCTGAACCTGATGTGATTACATTTAAATTTAAGTTGGAACATCTCCGCATTCTGCTTAAGGAGGTATTATCCACTCTGGATGATTGTGACAAGTTGGTCATCCCAGAGAAACTATGTAAAATGGACAAGTTCCTAGAGGTGCCGGGGCTCCCAGAAGCTTTTCCTATACCCAAGCGGGTGGCGGACATTGTTAATAAAGAATGGGAAAGGCCCGGTATTCCTTTCGTCCCTCCCCCCATATTTAAAAAATTGTTTCCTATGGTCGACCCCAGAAAGGACTTATGGCAGACAGTCCCCAAGGTCGAGGGAGCGGTTTCCACTTTAAACAAACGCACCACTATACCCATAGAGGATAGTTGTGCTTTCAAAGATCCTATGGATAAAAAATTAGAAGGTTTGCTTAAAAAGATGTTTGTTCAGCAGGGTTACCTTCTACAACCAATTTCATGCGTTGTCCCTGTCGCTACAGCCGCATGTTTCTGGTTCGATGAGCTGATAAAGGCGGTCGATAGTGATTCTCCTCCTTATGAGGAGATTATGGACAGAATCAATGCTCTCAAATTGGCTAATTCTTTTACCCTAGACGCCACTTTGCAATTGGCTAGGTTAGCGGCTAAGAATTCTGGGTTTGCTATTGTGGCGCGCAGAGCGCTTTGGTTGAAATCTTGGTCGGCTGATGCGTCTTCCAAGAACAAGCTACTTAACATTCCTTTCAAGGGGAAAACGCTGTTTGGCCCTGACTTGAAAGAGATTATCTCTGATATCACTGGGGGTAAGGGCCACGCCCTTCCTCAGGATCGGCCTTTCAAGGCAAAAAATAAACCTAATTTTCGTCCCTTTCGTAGAAACGGACCAGCCCAAAGTGCTACGTCCTCTAAGCAAGAGGGTAATACTTCTCAAGCCAAGCCAGCTTGGAGACCAATGCAAGGCTGGAACAAGGGAAAGCAGGCCAAGAAACCTGCCACTGCTACCAAGACAGCATGAAATGTTGGCCCCCGATCCGGGACCGGATCTGGTGGGGGGCAGACTCTCTCTCTTCGCTCAGGCTTGGGCAAGAGATGTTCTGGATCCTTGGGCGCTAGAAATAGTCTCCCAAGGTTATCTTCTGGAATTCAAGGGGCTTCCCCCAAGGGGGAGGTTCCACAGGTCTCAGTTGTCTTCAGACCACATAAAAAGACAGGCATTCTTACATTGTGTAGAAGACCTGTTAAAAATGGGAGTGATTCATCCTGTTCCATTAAGAGAACAAGGGATGGGGTTCTACTCCAATCTGTTCATAGTTCCCAAAAAAGAGGGAACGTTCAGACCAATCTTAGATCTCAAGATCTTAAACAAGTTTCTCAAGGTTCCATCGTTCAAGATGGAAACCATTCGAACTATTCTTCCTTCCATCCAGGAAGGTCAATTCATGACCACGGTGGATTTAAAGGATGCGTATCTACATATTCCTATCCACAAGGAACATCATCGGTTCCTAAGGTTCGCATTCCTGGACAAGCATTACCAGTTCGTGGCGCTTCCTTTCGGATTAGCCACTGCTCCAAGGATTTTCACAAAGGTACTAGGGTCCCTTCTAGCTGTGCTAAGACCAAGGGACATTGCTGTAGTACCTTATTTGGACGACATTCTGATTCAAGCGTCGTCCCTTCCTCAAGCAAAGGCTCACACGGACATAGTCCTGGCCTTTCTCAGATCTCACGGATGGAAAGTGAACGTGGAAAAGAGTTCTCTATCTCCGTCAACAAGGGTTCCCTTCTTGGGAACAATAATAGACTCCTTAGAAATGAGGATATTTCTGACAGAGGCCAGAAAAACAAAGCTTCTAGACTCTTGCCGGATACTTCATTCCGTTCCTCTTCCTTCCATAGCTCAGTGCATGGAAGTGATCGGGTTGATGGTAGCGGCAATGGACATAGTTCCTTTTGCGCGCATTCATCTAAGACCATTACAACTGTGCATGCTCAGTCAGTGGAATGGGGATTATACAGACTTGTCTCCGAAGATACAAGTAAATCAGAGGACCAGAGACTCACTCCGTTGGTGGCTGTCCCTGGACAACCTGTCACAAGGGATGACATTCCGCAGACCAGAGTGGGTCATTGTCACGACCGACGCCAGTCTGATGGGCTGGGGCGCGGTCTGGGGATCCCTGAAAGCTCAGGGTCTTTGGTCTCGGGAAGAATCTCTTCTACCGATAAATATTCTGGAACTGAGAGCGATATTCAATGCTCTCAAGGCTTGGCCTCAGCTAGCGAGGGCCAAGTTCATACGGTTTCAATCAGACAACATGACAACTGTTGCGTACATCAACCATCAGGGGGGAACAAGGAGTTCCCTAGCGATGGAAGAAGTGACCAAAATCATTCTATGGGCGGAGTCTCACTCCTGCCACCTGTCCGCTATCCACATCCCAGGAGTGGAAAATTGGGAAGCGGATTTTCTGAGTTGTCAGACATTGCATCCGGGGGAGTGGGAACTCCATCCGGAAATCTTTGCCCAAGTCACTCAGCTGTGGGGCATTCCAGACATGGATCTGATGGCCTCTCGTCAGAACTTCAAAGTTCCTTGCTACGGGTCCAGATCCAGGGATCCCAAGGCGGCTCTAGTGGATGCACTAGTAGCACCTTGGACCTTCAAACTAGCTTATGTGTTCCCGCCGTTTCCTCTCATCCCCAGGCTGGTAGCCAGGATCAATCAGGAGAGGGCGTCGGTGATCTTGATAGCTCCTGCGTGGCCACGCAGGACTTGGTATGCAGATCTGGTGAATATGTCATCGGCTCCACCTTGGAAGCTACCTTTGAGACGAGACCTTCTTGTTCAGGGTCCGTTCGAACATCCGAACCTGGTTTCACTCCAGCTGACTGCTTGGAGATTGAACGCTTGATCTTATCGAAGCGAGGGTTCTCAGATTCTGTTATCGATACTCTTGTTCAGGCCAGAAAGCCTGTAACTAGAAAGATTTACCACAAAATTTGGAAAAAATATATCTGTTGGTGTGAATCTAAAGGATTCCCTTGGGACAAGGTTAAGATTCCTAAGATTCTATCCTTCCTTCAAGAAGGATTGGAAAAAGGATTATCTGCAAGTTCCCTGAAGGGACAGATTTCTGCCTTGTCTGTGTTACTTCACAAAAAGCTGGCAGCTGTGCCAGATGTTCAAGCCTTTGTTCAGGCTCTGGTTAGAATTAAGCCTGTTTACAAACCTTTGACTCCTCCTTGGAGTCTCAATTTAGTTCTTTCAGTTCTTCAGGGGGTTCCGTTTGAACCCTTACATTCCGTTGATATTAAGTTATTATCTTGGAAAGTTTTGTTTTTAGTTGCAATTTCTTCTGCTAGAAGAGTTTCAGAATTATCTGCTCTGCAGTGTTCTCCTCCTTATCTGGTGTTCCATGCAGATAAGGTGGTTTTACGTACTAAACCTGGTTTTCTTCCAAAAGTTGTTTCTAACAAAAACATTAACCAGGAGATTATCGTACCTTCTCTGTGTCCGAAACCAGTTTCAAAGAAGGAACGTTTGTTGCACAATTTGGATGTTGTTCGCGCTCTAAAATTCTATTTAGAAGCTACAAAGGATTTTAGACAAACATCTTCCTTGTTTGTTGTTTATTCCGGTAAAAGGAGAGGTCAAAAAGCAACTTCTACCTCTCTCTCTTTTTGGATTAAAAGCATCATCAGATTGACTTACGAGACTGCCGGACGGCAGCCTCCCGAAAGAATCACAGCTCATTCCACTAGGGCTGTGGCTTCCACATGGGCCTTCAAGAACGAGGCTTCTGTTGATCAGATATGTAGGGCAGCGACTTGGTCTTCACTGCACACTTTTACCAAATTTTACAAGTTTGATACTTTTGCTTCTTCTGAGGCTATTTTTGGGAGAAAGGTTTTGCAAACCGTGGTGCCTTCCATTTAGGTGACCTGATTTGCTCCCTCCCTTCATCCGTGTCCTAAAGCTTTGGTATTGGTTCCCACAAGTAAGGATGACGCCGTGGACCGGACACACCTATGTTGGAGAAAACAGAATTTATGTTTACCTGATAAATTACTTTCTCCAACGGTGTGTCCGGTCCACGGCCCGCCCTGGTTTTTTTAATCAGGTCTGATAATTTATTTTCTTTAACTACAGTCACCACGGTACCATATGGTTTCTCCTATGCAAATATTCCTCCTTAACGTCGGTCGAATGACTGGGGTAGGCGGAGCCTAGGAGGGATCATGTGACCAGCTTTGCTGGGCTCTTTGCCATTTCCTGTTGGGGAAGAGAATATCCCACAAGTAAGGATGACGCCGTGGACCGGACACACCGTTGGAGAAAGTAATTTATCAGGTAAACATAAATTCTGTTTTTCATGTTGGGTTAGCACACATGAGAATATGCAATCTGGTTTGCGCAAGAGTGGGGAGTTTTTTCCCCCGTTTCTTTTCTCAATTGGGGGAAAACGTAAATGCACACACGATATTTTAAGTTCGGCTTTTTGCACTCGTCAGGTTACCGCTTGAACGCAAACAGTTTACTTTCAACTCGTAATATGAGCGCAACCCGAAGAGGGCAAAAATCTTACTTATAGCGCATTTAACGCTCAAGCGGGAGCGTTAATTAGCGCTCCACTTGTAATCTGGCCCTACAACTATATAAAGAGGCAAATTCATTGAAATTCTAAGTAATATTATCTGGCATCAATAAAAAAATATTATCATTCTTTTCCAGAAGAGACAGTTTTCAGATAGTCAAGAAAAGAAAAGCCAAAATGGACAACAAACAAGCAGATAAATGGAGTAATCAGAGGGAATGGGCAAAAAAAGGGTTAACAGAAAGAGACAATTTAGGAAAATTAGATACAATAAACAAATTGGAGAATGTGGAATGTTGATATAGTTCCAGGAGTAATGTTCACTTGTTAGATCCTGTTATTATGTAATAACCTGTTCTATTGTGTGTGTTTAGGCTAAGGACTACCGCTTGTACAGTCAGGAGGTCCTTGAGTTCGGAGGTCAAGTCTCTTTCCTGTTGTTACTACCCCCATCTGATGATGTGTGCACAGCCCCCGGTCAGAATAATCCCTACACTCCATACTCCGGCTTCCTTACGTTGCCCCTTCAAATATTTGAGCTTGGTAAGGACATCTCTACAACTGTGATCTCTGAGCCAAGATTCACTAAGCGGGAAGAGGTCAAGATGCATGCACAGACCTTAAAGGGATAGTGTACTATAAGATTGGTTTCTGTGAATGTGTTTCCAGTGACTTGTTATACCAGCTGCAGAGTATAAAATGTAGATCATTCGGATCCTGCGGTCGCTCGTGCTTTTTGGCTCTGGATTTATTCTTGTGAAAGATCACCACGCTAACATCTAGATTAGCAGAGATCTTACTGTGGTGATCTTTCACAAGAATACAAATGTATGACAAATTGCTCCTTTAGGTTTCTCTTTGTAAATGAAATAGCTGTTTTTGCTCTTTGAAACCACAACGCATTCCAATGACTGAGCTTGTAGGGAAATCGGACCCCTTATCATTTTCTACATACAGAAATGATTCCTTATCTAATCTCTGTCTGTATACCAAAGTCCAATACTTGAAGGGACACTGAACCCCAAAAAAATATTCTGTGATTCAGATAGAGCATGAAATTTTAAGCAACTTTCTAATTTACTCCTATTATCAAATTTTCTTCATTCTCTTGGTATCTTTATTTGAAATGCAAGAACGTAAGTTTAGATGCCGGCCCATTTTTGGTGAACAACCTGGGTTGTCCTTGCTGATTGGTGGATAAATTCATCCACCAATAAAAATGTGCTGTCCAGAGTGCTGAACCATAAAAAAAGCTTAGATTCCTTCTTTTTCAAATAAAGATAGAAAGAGAACGAAGAAAAAATTGCTAATAGGAGTAAATTAGAAAGTTGCTTAAAATTGCATGCTCTATCTGAATCACAAAAAAAATATTTGGGTTCAGTGTCCCTTTAAAATTAACATTTTAGTACATATCACTCCCATTCCCACTGGGATTGTAATTTCTTCTGTTGTCTCTTGTTTACATAGCTTTTCTATAGACAATACGTAAGTATTGACTTTATCAGTATAGGTGGCGGATTCAACAGGCAAAATCAGCTATTTCAGTTGACAAAATAAAGGTAAGAGAACTATTTGTAAACATTTTAATACACTCCAGCATGTAATATGAATCATTGGGAAAAATTAAAGGGGAGAACATTTTACAGTACATTATCCCTTTAAAGCTCTTCCTTTAGTATTTAATATGATATTTACAGAACACTAAAATGAGGTATGCATAGGCATGTGTATTTCTCTTGAGCACTAAATGGCTGCCGTACTAGCAATTCTCTTTGTTGCAATGTAATACATGTAGTGTTCAAGATACAAGCACGTGCCTCTAAACCTACCTCAGTATGCTCTCATGGAAAGGATCGTAAAATAGATAGTTGTATGCAACCGACAGGGCAAAAATGAATTCCCTAACACATTAGAGTATTTTCTTTTTGCACTTCAAAGCCCATTTAAATACGTTAATTAAATCGTTTTTATGCTATAATCTAATTATTGCTCAGTAAGTAAATGAAAATAAAATGGCCTAGATTACAAGTGGAGCGCAAAAATATTAGTGTGGTTTGGTGCTAACACCACTCAACATAAATCAATAGCGTTCATATTACAAGTTGAAAGTAAAAAGTTATTGCTCAAGTGAAAGCCTAAGGCGCGCTAACATCTGGAGGTCTGATAGCACTTCTTTGGGGTGCGATACAAAATTTTGTTTTGGCTTTCGCTCAAGCGCTAACTCGAAGGTGCACTAAGCCTAAGGGGCCGAATTATCAAGCTCCGAAATGGAGCTTGGTGCCCCTGTTTCCGCGCAAGCTTTCAGGCTCGCCGGAAGCAGCAGTTATGAAGCAGCGGTCCAAAGACCGCTGCTCCATAACTGATCCGCTGCCTCTGAGGCTGCGGTCTTCAATCCGCCCGATCCTATACAATCGGGCTGGTTGACACCCTCTGCTAGCGGCCGCGAATCTGCAGGGGCGGCATTGCATCGATGTGCGGCGGACATGATACGCTACATCGTATTATTTCCATCCGCACTATAATAAATCGCCCCCCCTAGTGTGCTAAAACTGAAGGTTCTCTTATAAATAGATTAAATAGCATTGTCCTTCGCTCAGAAGAAAGAGTAATTTTATTTTAAATATATAGTTATATTTATATTTATATATATATATATGTAGATATCTACATATATATCTATAAATCCATATTAATATATATAGAGAGAGCTATATAATTAAACAAAAATTAAACTTTCTTATGTATCTACATAGAATAAAAAAATGAATGAGTGAAAAACAAAACTATTTCAACTATTCCTATTTTTAATATAAAAAAGTGGTGTTGGCCTTGTTTTAATGTGTTATGCTATATAACAAGGCGTATGACTGAAAAGGGCTCTATGACTGAAATGTGTATGTACATATGTGTGTATATATATATAGAGGTAGAGATGAAGGGGTGCAAGCCCCAAAATATATATACAAAATAATATGAGTGTTGTTTTGCGCGGCCGAGCTAACCATTGAAAATTTAGGGCGCACAAAAGATGTGTTGGCCGATATAACGTTCTCTGGTAATTCTGTTTTACCATTCACTTCTAAAACAAGATTGTGCGCTATTTGTAGCAAAGTTCCGCAATGTTGATAGTGCACCCCGAGCTATAAGTAGCGCTCCACTTGTAATCTAGACCAATATACCTCAGTATCACTCTATCTCTGCTTCATACCCTTCATTACTATAGACTAAAAAAATATTAAAACACTTAAAATCACATACTGTATACTTATTAAACCCCTAATCTAATACAAAAGTAACTAAAGCAAACATATCTATTTAGCGAGCACATATTAAGTAACTATCCTGTTGATATGGCAGCTATGAGTGAAAAATATCCCTAATATAATTGCTATCACTATTTGCCTTAATCCAGGAGTTCTCATTTTTCTTTATTCACAAATGTATTCTTTTGACCTTTACAATTGATATTATATTCAATCTGGCACAGGAATATCCTACCTTTATAGGGAAATTAAACACTAAATACATTTTATTAGCATAGTATTGTAGTCAGTAGGGGACCTACTCAACAGAGGGCCCTGGTGCAAAATTTATTTTGGACCCCCCAAAAGGTAACTCTGTATAATAATTTTGAGGATAGATAAATAGGTAGCTACACCTGCAACCTGCACTAATAAAATACTCACCTGTATTAGGATTGTACACATTCTGCATAAGCCTATTTATAGACTGACTGCTATGAGGCCCCCCCCATGGTAGTTCCGCCCCTGATTGAAGTAATGCCCTGTTTCCTTCTTGTCATGGGTGTTGCCATGTTGAAATCTACCTTTTACATCATTGGAGGGCTGATATATTTGCACATGTGCAGCAACTCTTCTTCAGATAACTGCAGTATAACCTAGGTTTCAAAATGGCGGCATCACCATAATTAGAGGGTGGCGCATGAGTGTTTATTGTCCCTTAAAGTGGTTTTAATACGTTTCTAGTCTATAGTAATTGACTGCCTATAGCAGTGATGGCGAACCTTGGCACCCCAGATGTTTTAGAACTACATTTCCCATGATTCTTAGGTCCAGTCGACCTTCATGGGAAATGTAGTTTTGAAACATCTGGAGTGCCAAGGTTTGCCATCACTGGCCTATAGGGAGTGAGCTATATCATGATTTCACTGAGAGCTAGAGGATGCTATTTTTTTTTACTTACTGTGCAATTTATGTTTAAGTCATCTAGCACCAGACACCGTAGGCTTGTCTATTGCTGGTAATTTAACCCTTGCTGGTGGTAGATAGAATTATTGTTACCCACATTTGCTAAATATTAGAACAACACTTTATAACAGTTACTATTCTTTTTCAGTTCATTTTATAACTTATGATCGGGACTTCACCAGTCAGTATTGCCAAGTGTCTGCCCTTCTGGAACTTGAATCCCTCCTGTCACAGCAAAGTTTAAGAGAGGCCTTCTCTGACTCTGAACTCACTACAGCAAAGCAGCGGCACCAGCAGATCCAAGACTACATACAGGTAGGAAAACAATGTATTTGTATTATGGGACATGAAAGTCAAAAGTAGAAAGTATTTATATATAATAAGCCTCTTTTTTTAGTTAACAAGTAATGACATGAGAGCCCGATATGTAGGCAACTTCGAATTGTATCCATTAAAAACATGTTTACAACCATCAGATAATTCCAGTATCTGAAACACCAATTAAAGGGATAAGAAACCCAAAAATGTTCTTTTGTGATTAAGACAGAACATACAATTTTAAACAAAGTCTCCAATTTACTTCTATTATCAAATTTGCTTCATTCCCATGATATTCTGTGTTGAATAGATATCTAGGTAGGCATCTTGAGCAATACATGGCAGTAAATAGTGCTGCTATCTAGTGATTTGATAATCAAAATGTAAATTAGAAAGTTTTTTTTAAAATTGTCTGCTCTAACTGAATCATGAAATAAAAATGTTGGGTTTCATATACCTTAAAAAGCAGAATTATTCTTCATCCTCAACCTGTGAATGGAATAAAAGTATCTATATAGAAAGTAGTTTTCTCCAACAATCTGGAGATCAAAGTCATACTCAAATATGCACTAAGAAGTAATACATTTATAATGCTGGTGAACCTAAAAGTCTACAAAACATAATTTATGTAAGAACTTACCTGATAAATTCATTTCTTTCATATTAGCAAGAGTCCATGAGCTAGTGACGTATGGGATATACATTCCTACCAGGAGGGGCAAAGTTTCCCAAACCTCAAAATGCCTATAAATACACCCCTCACCACACCCACAATTCAGTTTAACGAATAGCCAAGAAGTGGGGTGATAAAAAAGTGCGAAAGCATATAAAATAAGGAATTGGAATAATTGTGCTTTATACAAAAATCATAACCACCACATAAAAAGGGCGGGCCTCATGGACTCTTGCTAATATGAAAGAAATGAATTTATCAGGTAAGTTCTTACATAAATTATGTTTTCTTTCATGTAATTAGCAAGAGTCCATGAGCTAGTGACGTATGGGATAATGACTACCCAAGATGTGGATCTTTCCACACAAGAGTCACTAGAGAGGGAGGGATAAAATAAAGACAGCCAATTCCTGCTGAAAATAATCCACACCCAAAATAAAGTTTAATGAAAAACATAAGCAGAAGATTCAAACTGAAACCGCTGCCTGAAGTACTTTTCTACCAAAAACTGCTTCAGAAGAAGAAAATACATCAAAATGGTAGAATTTAGTAAAAGTATGCAAAGAGGACCAAGTTGCTGCTTTGCAAATCTGATCAATCGAAGCTTCATTCCTAAACGCCCAGGAAGTAGAAACTGACCTAGTAGAATGAGCTGTGATCCTCTGAGGCGGAGTTTTACCCGACTCAACATAGGCAAGATGAATTAAAGATTTCAACCAAGATGCCAAAGAAATGGCAGAAGCTTTCTGGCCTTTTCTAGAACCGGAAAAGATAACAAATAAACTAGAAGTCTTTCGGAAAGACTTAGTAGCTTCAACATAATATTTCAAAGCTCTAACAACATCCAAAGAATGCAACGATTTCTCCTTAGAATTCTTAGGATTAGGACATAATGAAGGAACCACAATTTCTCTACTAATGTTGTTGGAATTCACAACTTTAGGTAAAAATTCAAAAGAAGTTCGCAACACCGCCTTATCCTGATGAAAAATCAGAAAAGGAGACTCACAAGAAAGAGCAGATAATTCAGAAACTCTTCTGGCAGAAGAGATTGCCAAAAGGAACAAAACTTTCCAAGAAAGTAATTTAATGTCCAATGAATGCATAGGTTCAAACGGAGGAGCTTGAAGAGCCCCCAGAACCAAATTCAAACTCCAAGGAGGAGAAATTGACTTAATGACAGGTTTTATACGAACCAAAGCTTGTACAAAACAATGAATATCAGGAAGAATAGCAATCTTTCTGTGAAAAAGAACAGAAAGAGCAGAGATTTGACCTTTCAAGGAACTTGCGGACAAACCCTTATCTAAACCATCCTGAAGAAACTGTAAAATTCTCGGTATTCTAAAAGAATGCCAAGAAAAATGATGAGAAAGACACCAAGAAATATAGGTCTTCCAGACTCTATAATATATCTCTCTAGATACAGATTTACGCGCCTGTAACATAGTATTAATCACAGAGTCAGAGAAACCTCTTTGACCAAGAATCAAGCGTTCAATCTCCATACCTTTAAATTTAAGGATTTCAGATCCTGATGGAAAAAAGGACCTTGCGACAGAAGGTCTGGTCTTAACGGAAGAGTCCACGGTTGGCAAGAGGCCATCCGGACAAGATCCGCATACCAAAACCTGTGAGGCCATGCCGGAGCTACCAGCAGAACAAACGAGCATTCGTTCAGAATCTTGGAGATTACTCTTGGAAGAAGAACTAGAGGCGGAAAGATATAGGCAGGATGATACTTCCAAGGAAGTGATAATGCATCCACTGCCTCCGCCTGAGGATCCCGGGATCTGGACAGATACCTGGGAAGTTTCTTGTTTAGATGAGACGCCATCAGATCTATTTCTGGAAGTTCCCATATTTGAACAATCTGAAGAAATACCTCTGGGTGAAGAGACCATTCGCCCGGATGCAACGTTTGGCGACTGAGATAATCCGCTTCCCAATTGTCTATACCTGGGATATGAACCGCAGAGATTAGACAGGAGCTGGATTCTGCCCAAACCAGAATTCGAGATACTTCTTTCATAGCCAGAGGACTGTGAGTCCCTCCTTGATGATTGATGTATGCCACAGTTGTGACATTGTCTGTCTGAAAACAAATGAACGATTCTCTCTTCAGAAGAGGCCAAAACTGAAGAGCTCTGAAAATTGCACGGAGTTCCAAAATATTGATCGGTAATCTCACCTCCTGAGATTCCCAAACTCCTTGTGCTATCAGAGATCCCCACACTGCTCCCCAACCTGTGAGACTTGCATCTGTTGAAATTACAGTCCAGGTTGGAAGCACAAAAGAAGCCCCCTGAATTAAATGATGGTGATCTGTCCACCACGTTAGAGAGTGTCGTACAATCGGTTTTAAAGATATTAAATGAGATATCTTTGTGTAATCCTTGCACCATTGATTCAGCATACAGAGCTGAAGAGGTCGCATGTGAAAACGAGCAAAGGGGATCGCGTCCGATGCAGCAGTCATAAGACCTAGAATTTCCATGCATAAGGCTACTGAAGGGAATGATTGTGACTGAAGGTTTCGACAAGCTGAAATCAATTTTAGACGTCTCTTGTCTGTTAAAGACAGAGTCATGGACACTGAATCTATCTGGAAACCCAGAAAGGTTACCCTTGTCTGAGGAATCAATTAACTTTTTGGTAAATTGATCATCCAACCATGATTTTGAAGAAACAATACAAGTCGATTCGTATGAGATTCTGCTAAATGTAAAGACTGAGCAAGTACCAAGATATCGTCCAAATAAGGAAATACCACAATACCCTGTTCTCTGATTACAGACAGAAGGGCACCGAGAACCTTTGTAAAAATTCTTGGAGCTGTAGCTAGGCCAAACGGCAGAGCCACAAACTGGTAATGCTTGTCCAGAAAAGAGAATCTCAGGAACTGATAATGATCTGGATGAATCGGAATATGCAGATATGCATCCTGTAAATCTATTGTGGACATATAATGCCCTTGCTGAACAAAAGGCAAGATAGCCCTTACAGTTACCATTTTGAACGTTGGTATCCTTACATAACGATTCAATATTTTTAGATCCAGAACTGGTCTGAAGGAATTCTCCTTCTTTGGTACAATGAAGAGATTTGAATAAAACCCCATCCCCTGTTCCGAAACTGGAACTGGCATAATTACTCCAGCCAACTCTAGATCTGAAACACAATTCAGAAATGCTTGAGCTTTCACTAGATTTACTGGGACACGGGAAAGAAAAAATCTCTTTGCAGGAGGTCTCATCTTGAAACCAATTCTGTACCCTTCTGAAACAATGTTCTGAATCCAAAGATTGTGAACAGAATTGATCCAAATTTCTTTGAAAAAACGTAACCTGCCCCCTACCAGCTGAGCTGGAATGAGGGCCGCACCTTCATGTGGACTTAGAAGCAGGCTTTGCCTTTCTAGAAGGCTTGGATTTATTCCAGACTGGAGATGGTTTCCAAACTGAAACTGCTCCTGAGGATGAAGGATCAGGCTTTTGTTCTTTGTTGAAACGAAAGGAACGAAAACGAATATTAGCCCTGTTTTTACCCTTAGATTTTTTATCCTGTGGTAAAAAAGTTCCTTTCCCACCAGTAACAGTTGAGATAATAGAATCCAACTGAGAACCAAATAATTTGTTACCCTGGAAAGAAATGGAAAGTAGAGTTGATTTAGAAGCCATATCAGCATTCCAAGTCTTAAGCCATAAAGCTCTTCTAGCTAAAATAGCTAGAGACATAAACCTGACATCAACTCTGATAATATCAAAAATGGCATCACAGATAAAATTATTAGCATACTGAAGAATAATAATATTATGAGAATCATGATCCGTTACTTGTTGCGCTAAAGTTTCCAACCAAAAAGTTGAAGCTGCAGCAACATCAGCCAATGATATAGCAGGTCTAAGAAGATTACCTGAACACAGATAAGCTTTTCTTAGAAAGGATTCAATTTTCCTATCTAAAGGATCCTTAAACGAAGTACCATCTGACGTAGGAATAGTAGTACGTTTAGCAAGGGTAGAAATAGCCCCATCAACTCTAGGGATTTTGTCCCAAAATTCTAATCTGTCAGACGGCACAGGATATAATTGCTTAAAACGTTTAGAAGGAGTAAATGAATTACCCAATTTATCCCATTCTTTAGAAATTACTTCAGAAATAGCATTAGGAACAGGAAAAACTTCTGGAATAACCACAGGAGATTTAAATACCTTATCTAAACGTTTAGAATTAGTATCAAGAGGACCAGAATCCTCTATTTCTAAAGCAATTAGTACTTCTTTAAGTAAAGAACGAATAAATTCCATTTTAAATAAATATGAAGATTTATCAGCATCAATCTCTGAGACAGAATCCTCTGAACCAAAAGAGTCATCAGAATCAGAATGATGATGTTCATTTAAAAATTCATCTGTAGGGAGAGAAGTTTTAAAAGATTTTTTATGTTTTCTAGAAGGAGAAATAACAGACATAGCCTTCTTGATGGATTCAGAAACAAAATCTCTTATGTTATCAGGAACATTCTGCACCTTAGATGTTGAAGGAACTGCAACAGGCAATGGTACATTACTAAAGGAAATATTATCTGCATTAACAAGTTTGTCATGACAATTAACACAAACAACAGCCGGAGGAATAGCTACCAAAAGTTTACAGCAGATACACTTAGCTTTGGTAGTTCCAGCACTAGACAGCGATTTTCCTGAAGTATCTTCTGACTCAGATGCAACGTGAGACATCTTGCAATATGTAAGAGAAAAAACAACATATAAAGCAAAATTGATCAAATTCCTTAAATGACAGTTTCAGGAATGGGAAAAAATGCCATAGAACAAGCTTCTAGCAACCAGAAGCAATGAAAAAAGAGACTTAAATAATGTGGAGACAAAAGCGACGCCCATATTTTTTAGCGCCAAATAAGACGCCCACATTATTTGGTGCCTAAATGCTTTTGGCGCCAAAAATGACGCCACATCCGGAACGCCGACACTTTTGGCGCAAAAGAACGTCAAAAAATGACGCAACGTCCGGCGACACGTATGACGCCGGAAACGGAAAAGATTTTTTGCGCCAAAAAAGTCCGCGCCAAGAATGACGCAATAAAATGAAGCATTTTCAGCCCCCGCGAGCCTAACAGCCCACAGGGAAAAAAGAGTCAAATTTTTAAGGTAAGAAAAAAATGTTTGATTCAAATGCATTATCCCAAATATGAAACTGACTGTCTGCAATAAGGAAAGTTGAACATTCTGAGTCAAGGCAAATAAATGTTTGAATACATATATTTAGAACTTTATAAACAAAGTGCCCAACCATAGCTTAGAGTGTCACAGAAAATAAGATTTACTTACCCCAGGACACTCATCTACATGTTTGTAGAAAGCCAAACCAGTACTGAAACGAGAATCAGCAGAGGTAATGGTATATAAATAAGAGTATATCGTCGATCTGAAAAGGGAGGTAAGAGATGAATCTCTACGACCGATAACAGAGAACCTATGAAATAGACCCCGTAGAAGGAGATCACTGCATTCAAATAGGCAATACTCTCCTCACATCCCTCTGACATTCACTGCACGCTGAGAGGAAAACCGGGCTCCAACTTGCTGCGGAGCGCATATCAACGTAGAATCTAGCACAAACTTACTTCACCACCTCCATAGGAGGCAAAGTTTGTAAAACTGAATTGTGGGTGTGGTGAGGGGTGTATTTATAGGCATTTTGAGGTTTGGGAAACTTTGCCCCTCCTGGTAGGAATGTATATCCCATACGTCACTAGCTCATGGACTCTTGCTAATTACATGAAAGAAATTACTTATACACAATACATATTAATAGTATATGAATAATCTGTGTAATGTTACACTCCAGCTTGTGTACATATTTCATGATAATCTATCAAAATAGTTTACATGCATTTCATGTTGTATATGAACAGCCAAGCCATGGTACAATGTGATTTTTTTTTTTTTTTTTTAAAGGCTGAGTGAATCAAGGGTGGTCTGAAATGGAATATTTGTGTTTCTGGCTGTGGTTTGAGCAATCAATTTTTTTTTAGAAACTAAAAGATAATTGGGAAAGAAGACAGAGCTTCCAAATTAGAACAGTCACACAAATTAGGAGCCAACCGGGAGTTCTGTATACTTGAAATGGTTACTATGATAAGCTTCTATCCTCAAAACGTATTTAGACAAAGGAACCTGTGAAGTCTTAGTCATGACAATCCTCCTCTAGAGAGTGATGGGATGCAGATCAGGCACAGCCCTTACGCGTTTCTTGTCTAACTCTCCACTTCATCTGAGGGAAAATATATGGTAAAGTACTATATGAAATCATAAAAAAAATATATTGACTTGCTTAGATTCATTATGAAAATGGTCATATCTTTTACAAAGAGCATGTAGCGTTTTCAAAGAATTCCTAATCAATGATAAAATATATGATTTTGTAACATATTAATAGTGCATTAGTAATTAAATTGTAACACGTTTTAGATGTGCGTCAGGAAAAAATAAAAACGAATATCTCATTAGCAATGGTAAACTGTCCAGTAACTGAGGAGATAGTCGCCAGGGCTATGCCACTTCAGGTCCCTTCAAAAGACTGGAAACAACCAGAATTGTGGACATTTCAATCTCCAAAAATGTATATATACATGTGTAGAGGTTTGAAATGGGGTATACAGTTTTATAAATTTGAACATTTAAACACAATTAACCTATTCAATAAAATGCATATTAAAAATTAAAATAAATTACTGACCATTCAAAGAACAATAATAGAAATGGTGCATATCTTATTATAATTAAAAACATAACAAGAAGGTTGCTAAAATATGTTACTTTAAATTACTAAGAATGGAAGAAAAGGGGATATTACAGATAATTAAAGGGACACTGTACCTAAGTTTTTTCTGTCATGATTCAGATAGAGCATGCAATTTTTAGCAACTTTCTAATTTACTCCTATTATCAATTTTTATTCTTTCACTTGCTATCTAATTTGAAAAAGAAGGCATCTAAGCTTCTTTTTTTGGTTCAGGACTCTGGACAGCACTTTTTTTTATTGGTGGATGAATTTATCCACCAATTAGCAAGAATAACCCAAGTTATTCACCAAAAATGGTCCGGCATCTAAACTTTCATTCGTGCATTTCAAATAAAGACACCAAGAGAATGAAGAAAATTTGATAATAGGAGTAAATTAGAAAGTTGCTTAAAATTGAATGCTGTGTCTGAATCACGAAAGAAAATTTTTGGGTTCAGTGTCCCTTTAAGGGATTTAATAATATATATGCAGGAGATTATTTTCTGAAAGAGACCCTATATATAAGTGTTCTTTAAACTAAGGGTCAGAGAATGTTCTTAAATGGTAACTACCCTCCCTTTCTGCTTTATGGTGTGCATGGGCACCTCTGGGTAAATGTTTCAGCACATTTGTTTAAAAGAACAAATGTTAATCGCGTTCTAAATGGAACGTCAAATGTTTCTAGAACATTCTGCATTTGTTGTCGAAAGCAAATGGTGTATTTTGTGATTTAATACTACGTCTCAAAAATGTTCTACGTAATTAGAATAATCTCTATCTAAACATGGTCAGAGTATATAGAGGAAACAAATTTGTTTGTGTTTTAGGTCAGCAAAATGCAATTATAAATATAAAATATGTACGCTCTTCTACTTTATATTATAAAATCATACAATACAAATAAGTTCTTTAATTATTTTTGTCTGACCAATGGGTAATATCATGATATTTAAAATTGTTTTAAACTGAGGTGATTCACTGAAACATATTTTAGACTGTAGTCAGACTTCCAATTGCATTCCATTGCATTTTATATAGCCCTTATTATATTTAGATAAAAATTCCAATATTAGTGATTTGTGAAAACAGAATATCACCCACATTACCAAACAGCAATGAACTCTCCCTGCCAGAAGAAAAAACACAAATCTCCTATGAGTAATACAAGTCTGTTGGCAGACGTAGGTTAGTTGCTAACATTCAGGGATAATCTGCAGGAAATTTAAGAAGTGGTTTGATAACTGTATAAATGTATGGCTGCAGAAGCCAACAGGATAGGAGACCTTTTCACCACTAATACAGGCCTGACATTTCCAAAGCCCACAAAGGAAGTAGGATAGCTACATTGTATGTACTGGATTTGCCCACTGCAGACTTCTCTCTGTGCCATTTATTTATCGTGGCAGTTTGCTCCTTGGCAAATACAGCTGTTGGTTGTAAGGCAATTTAAGGAGTCGTCTGGTCTGACCAGGCCTTGCTCCCTTGCTGTTAAGTCTGCAGATTTCTTTTTTGCATTTAGAGTTTTAGGTTACTGAAAAACATTTTCCCCTCGAGTCTTGACTATAAATACATTCTTTTTGTTTTGTAAAATAATGTGTGTTTTTTTGTGGCAAAACTGCAATTAATATTTTGATTACAGCTTTTTTTGCCACAATTTCCGTGCTTCTTATTGGTCTGTTTATCAAGAGTATCCTTGACAGTGTGATTCATAATGAAAAAATATTTTTACATGATATTTGGGTCTTCTTTAGGAAAACCTTTTCAAATTATTTATCTGCTAAATTTTGTAGACTATAGATTTATAGACTTTACTGATGGTAAATTTTGCATTAAAAAAACATCTTGGTAGCAGAACTCCCAACTTCCATGTTTTGTATGACTGTCACAGTTTGACAGGACCTTATAAAAATCCCCCACACCCCAATCTGCCTACTTTCCCTTTCCGCCATGACACTGAACCACCTATCTCCATTTCTGCTCTGCCCCTGGATCTCCCTCACTAAGGGCCCAATGATCTAAAGCTGTCCACTCAGGCAAGATGACGTCTTGTCAGTATGGTGAGGTTCCTCAAAGATATTTAGAAACACAAATTTTACCTTGAAAGATGTTTATCTCACTATTCAGGTTCTGTATGTGAAGGGAAAACGCCTATAAAACAATATAAGGTCTAAAAAGAATCCTATTTGTGTCATTTCTCTCCATGGTGACAAGTTTTGATAATCAGCTTTCCTAAATAATTAGAACATACAACTATATTATGATGGGATGTGAATCAGAAATTATGTTGGGACGTGTTTTATTCCATGGTCTTGAGTGCATATATTTATACTCAAGTAACTGATGCATACTTTTAGGGTTTACATTGTTAAAGGGAAATAATACCCATATGCTAAATCACTTGAAAGTGATGCAGGATAACTGTAAAAAGCTGACAAGAAAATATCACATGAACATCTCTATGTAAAAAAGGAAGATATTTCACCTCAAAAATTCTTCAGCTCATCAGAGTAAGCCCTTTGTGAACATTTATTTGTCAGCTACTGTCCAGCGGAAGGTTAAAAAGAAGCAATAGTTAATCAGCATCAGCAGTGCTGAGGTCATGCTTTGCTTTACTAAGATCTCATAAGATTTCACTGAAATCTCACAATATTTCATAGTAAACTTTCTTAAACTGAGGAGGGAAATAAAATGACTGTGCAGCACATGCCAGATGCACAATCCCTTGCAAGCCCCGGGGCTAGCATCCTGATTGGCTGTTTAAATTCCCTTTGCAATGTGCTGTGGCTACTGAGGGCATTTTGAATTAAGATATCTTCCTTTTCTACTTATATTTGTTCAGGTGATATTTTCTAGTCAGCTTTTTACAGCTATTCTGTATCACTTTCAAGTGTTTCAACATTTAGGTATCATGTCCCTTTGAGGATAAAATATATATACTGCACAGTGGTGTAAATACTTCTACTGATATACATAACTCTGAAGCAGCTTCTAATTAGGATTGAACCCAGCTTGTATTCAGTTCTTTACAATAGTTATAAACAAGCACAATCAATAAAGTATATTTAGTCACAATTGATGGTGCAAAATAAGGGTGACTTACAATATATTAGTCTAACAATGGAACTTATAGTGGTATATAATATTAACAATTAAATTCGTATATAAACAGTCCAAATTGGTCCAAAAACATGCAATTTGAATGGAGCACATAGGACACTCTATCTGAACTGTGTTGTTCAGGCGGCTCTTCTCAGGTGTCAGGCTGTCCACCACAATGGTCTATGAAAGAATCAGAGAAGGCACCTCATAGTGTTAAACGGTCAATGGTACCAAAACTTCAAAATGCACTCACATTAGGTGAAGCACATATGTGTACACATATGTGTGCAATATAGGTGTCATGGATACCAGACTGCCAAGGTTAAACCTCCAGCCCCTACTACCTAGCCCCTCACCTTTTCTCAGCGTATTTTGACTTTGGAGAGCTTTCGCGATCTCCCAGATGGTTGGTTCTGTTTATTTTGTATGCTTTACATCCTCCCAGAAGAGCTGATCTCTGACCGCCTAACCCCTTTCCGGCTGGCCGGACTCCTGGAACTACTGGCTGGCTGTGCCTCCCCGAATAACTGTTGACACTCACACCATGTCGCTCCAGCGGCCCTTCGCCCCAGAGCTCCGCCTTTTTTGGGGATTGGTACCCCTAGGGAGGGCAAAAGGTGGGGTGATTGCTGGAAGGGAGCTCCCTTGGGAACCATGGATTTCGGACCCCCCTACAACTCCTACTTGTCCTTGGCCTTCCCGTTGTACGTTTGATCACCCGTAGCTTTCCAACGACACCCTGGAATAGCCACCACTGTACCTCTGAGACTCTATAAAACAAAGGACACTATGGGGGGCGCCAGCCTGTCTCGAGAGGCAGGAATGGCGGGAGATCTGGGGATCTGATAAGGCTCTTTATCTTGATCAGTTTGTGTATAAAAACAATGTGTTTCCACAATAGTTGTTCTTTATGTTTCACTTGAATACTAGTCTGTCTAGTCATTTGGGTGGGCTCCACTATAATCACTTTCTCCACTACATAATGGCATATTCCAGGTATAGGAAGGACCCTTTGGCAGAGCTACCCAGTCGGGGTAACCGGTATCCATCACAATAGGCAGACCGGATCCTTTAGAGTCATCCGTCTCTGAAACGTGGTTAAAAATCTTCCCCAGTAACTCCCTGTATCGATTCAGACACTGTGGTACTCAATAGTGAGCTAAGTAAACAGCTCAAGAAATGGCAAGGTAGCATAAAAGTTAAAACTGTTTATTGGTAAAACACAAAATATCAAGCAAGCAACGCGTTTCACGGTAACAACTGTTTCATCAGGCTTCTTTATAATAGTTGACACTCTATAGCTAGTGTACTGTCCTTAAAATATGACTGTACTTTAATTAGAGCACATTGTCAATACTGATTTAATAGTTACTTAAAATAGACTAGCTGCCCTGAACTTACACAGTATTGTCTCCTTTACATGTCCTTTGTTCTACGCAGAGCAAGCCGTTGGTGATGTGAGAAGGGAATTTAAAATAACTAAACAAATATATGAATAGGTGATATATGAGATACCTTTCTATGTCAGTGATATTTAGATTTGTGGTCAGTTTTTACACCCCAAAATGTTATGGCCTAGAACCAACCGTTCTTGGTACAAATTATGCTTTGTAATATATATACAACAAGCAACAAAACAGACGTATGAAATGACTGATTTGTATGCATTGCTTACATTATTTGTGATATTTAAAGGTGATTTTTTTTTTATGCACGTATTAGTGACATTTCTCATTAGGGGTTTGATGGGGGAAAATGATGTGCTATAGACCAAGAGCCTGATGATCTAATGCTCTCTAAGAAATCTCACCAGTGCTCCAAGGTCCCTCAAACTATTTTAAAAAGGCAACTTTTAGCTTGATAACTGTTAATTTAACCATGCAGGGTTCTGAATGTGAAGAAGAGACACCTACATTACCATCTGATGCTCAAAAATGGCCCTAAAAGATTTAGCATGATTTCTCTCCATGACAGCAAGCTTTTGATTATTGGGCCCTAAAAGAGGGATTGATTTCTCTGGTGCAGTACAACTTATAGACTTATGCATTTTCCATTAATAAAAATTTGATGTCAATAACTCATACCGGCCAAGTTAACTGATACAGTAGCTTTCAAATGTGCATTTTAATTCACCTAGATTAAGTTTATTTTTGTTTAAAATTTACCATACTTTAGCCAACACAAATGGATTTTATCTTTCTATAACTCTCCTGTTCACTCTTCATGTGCAGCAAATGGAAGAGATCTGGAGAGAGATGCGATGGATGATGGACGCTCTTCAGCATGCAAGGTACAAGCAACCATCATGTACGGTACCTCTTACTTGGTTTCTTGATGGATCAGGTGATACTTCATTAAAGGAGAAACCTCAGTCCACTTCATCACACTTGGAATACTTCCCATCACCAACCCCCTCTCCTGAGAGCAGCAGGAAACTCAACACAGGTAACTGGTCATTTTTATATCACACTAACCTGACTAATATGCTGACCACTGTTTATTTGTGCTATAATCTCAGACATTGCAAGGCCCATGATCCATTTTATTATTTCAGGATAATCTAAACTATAATCGCATTTGTAACGCGCCCGTCGCTGTCAGCAGTTGCATACGTATCCTCAAAGGAATGTTGGATCCCCGGATCCCCGCGCAGCCACCTCAGCGCAAGACAGCTTCAGGAGCTCCATCTCTCAACTGTAACATAACAGCTGAGTGCTGGAGCTCCTGAAGCTTTAGGCATCTGCCGCATATGGAGCCGGAGTGCGATCGGTGCTCCGCCTCCATATGAGGCCAGAATGAGAGGGGGAGAGAGAACAAATTAGAGGGGAGACAGAGCAAATGAGAGGGGGGAGAGAGAGCAAAAGAGAGGGAAGAGGGAGAGCAAAAGAGAGGGGGAGAGGGAGAGCAAAAGAGGGGGGGGATAGAGATTGAAAAAGAGAGGGGGAGAGAGAGAGCGCAGAAGAGAGGGGGAGAGAGAGAGAGAGCAAAAGAGAGGGGAAGAGAGAGAGCAATCAAGGAATACATTGAAAAGCCTCTTAAAATTATATACTCTATCTGAATCCTGAAAGTTCAATTTTGACTTGACTGTCCCTTTAATATGGGAACTAGAGGGGAGATTTGTCTTTTTGCATTTTAGCCAACCTCTCCAATGTGGCATTAAATATTGTCCACATTAATTAACGGTTTGATGGGTGGGCAGTTTAGAAATCCTTGCTAAATGTTCTTTTTTTCATATTTTGTTGTTTGATCTGAAACTATGCTGTCACCATAACCCTCAAAGTGAACAGGGTCCCAGCAGCCTGCCATCTGTGGGATGAACACATGCACATCTGTGGGTTGTTTCATAATATGTAACGATGTGCACTAGATTGTATCATTATTTTGTGTCTTTGTGAGCTCTGTAAAGAACTACATCCCATCTCAATAGCAGTACAAAATGTTTAGTATCCCATTTACCTCTAGTAGAGCCAAATATGTTGTTATTATTATTGGTTTCCTTCCTAAGATAGGGAGAGTCCACGGCTTCATTCCTTACTGTTGGGAAATACAACACCTGGCCACCAGGAGGAGGCAAAGACACCACAGTCAAAGGCTTAAATATCCCTCCCAATTCCTCATTACCCCAGTCATTCTTTGCCTTCCGCCACATTAGGAGGTGGCAGAGAAGTGTCAGAAGATTCTGAGAGTCCTGAAAAAGGGTATCTGCCCTTCGAGATAGGACTGGAGTTTTAAGTAGTCATGTCAACCTCTCAGTAAGAGTATTGATGAAAGTTAGAGTCTGGAGATGCAGGGAAAGTTTTTCTGCGAAACCATCCAGACTACTGCTAACAACAGCTCGTAAGCAGTGTTGACGTTGACGAGTTTCACTGCCTGCTTTCTCTTACTCACACTGTCACACTTGATAGGCTGTGTTCTGATCCACAACAGGTTCACAGTGTGGCTCCTTTATACCTTGATATAATCCATGGTTAATATCCTCTGAAGGGGGTTTATTGAATAGCTGGGGTTAATTCATCAGTGTATTAATTATTTACATGCTGCTTTGTGTGATTTATTCCTGGGCTGATAGACTGTGTGTTTTTGGCTGGAACAAACAGGTTTCACTTTTAAGTTTCACTTTCATTTTTTAAAGTGTTAACCAGCTCTTATTACTTGTTGTACTTGTAATAACAGGGGAAGTACTGTCTTGCATTCCATGTGACCGGCTGAGTTTTGAACCTGAGGAGAGTGTTTCCTCTGTTAACTGTCTGGGTCTAGGAGGTGGTGAGTGCCCCAGGCATTGGGAGTATAAAGGTGCAGTTTTCTATAATAATAAAAACTTTTTTATTTGTGTCCTTCTGTGGGTATAACCTGAGCTACGGAGGACATGTTAGAAGATACTCCTTCTGTACTAAATCATATCTGTTTATATTGTGAGGAGGCCTTAGTTTTCCCGCCCACTCAATTATGATCCACATGCCTTAACACCGTTATAAAGTCTCTTGGTCCCTCTTAGCCATCTACCTCTCTGGACTCGGCGTCCCGTGAGATTACTACCCTTGCTACATTATCCACTCCACATGCAGTTCCCCGTAGCACATCTAATCCTCCATCCGGAGGGGGCCTTCTTCCTGCGGACTTTGGCGCGCAGTTACAAAAGGCGGTGTCTGTGGCCCTCAGTGCATTACCTCGCTTTAACAAACGCAAGAGAAAGGTTAAACATAGCTCTCCTGACCCGGAGTCATCTAAATATTTATCGGATTTAGCTATTATGTCCCAGTTATCCGATGATGAGTTAACCTCTGTAGAACTCTGGGTCGGAGTCCTTAGCGTCTAAGTCTCCTGCTGCGGAGGAACCGTCCTTTAGATTTAAAATTGAACACTTGCGTTTTTTAACTAAGGAGGTTTTTTCTACGTTAGAGGTTCCAGAGGCCGCGCTGCTTGAAGAACCTATGATACCTAAATTAGACAGTTTACAAAGACAGGAAAGTTCCTTTTACTTTTCCTGTGCCAGTTAAGATGGCGAACATTTTTAAGATTCCTGGTCCCGGACTCTCAACTGGATTTGTGGGGCTCCATTCCTAAGGTGGATGGTGCTATCTCTATGCTTGCTAAATGTACTACTATACCTCTTGAGGATAGATCTTCGTTCAGAGAGCCGATGGATAAGAAAATGGAAACCTTTCTGAGAAAGATGTTTTAACATACAGGATTTTTGTTTCAACCGGCAGGTGCAGTTGCCGCAGTTTCTGGAGCGACTCTTTGTCGGAACTCATTGAGGTGGAGTCTCCCCTCGAGTATATTTAAGACAGAATTAAAGCTCTGAGAATCGCTAATTATTTTAATTGTGATGACAACATGCAAATTATTTGGCTAAATGCAAAGGCCTCTGGCTTTGCGGTCCTAGCCTGCCAGGCACTCTGGTTGAAGTCTTGGTCTGCGGATATGACTTCTAAGTCCAGACTCCTTTCTCTTCCCTTCAAGGGAAATATTTTATTTGGTCCAGGCCTGGACTCCATTATTTCTACGGTTACCGGAGGCAAGGGTGCCTTCCTACCGCAAGATAAGAAGAACAAGTCTAAGGGATGACAATCTTCAAATTTTCGCTTCTTTTGTTCTGACAAATCCCAACGACAACAATCCTCCTCCAAGCCAGAGCAACCCAAGAGTACTTGGTAAGCCGGCTCAGTCCTGGAATAAATCCAAGTAGAATAAGAAGCCCGCCGAAAACAAATCAGCATGAAGGGGCAGGGCCCGATCCGGGATTGGGGCAGATTCGTTTTCTCAAATCTGTCTACCAGACCAGGAAAGAGGGATGCCTTTCTAGGGTGCGTTCGGGATCTATCCTCCTTAAGAGTTGTTGTCCCGGTGCCTATTGTAGAAAGAGGTTTGGGGTTTTATTCAAACCTTTTAGTGGTCCCAAAGAAGGAGGGAACTTTCCGCCCAATTCTAGACCTAAAGTGCTTAAACAAATATCTCAGTGTTCCTTCCTTCAAGATGGAGACGATAAGGTACATCCTTTCTTTCATTCAGGAAGGCCAGTTTATGACCACTATAGATCTGAAGGATGCTTACCTTCATGTTCCAATCCACAGGGAACACTTTCAGTTCCTGAGATTTGCATTCCTGGACCAACACTTCCAGTTCATTGCCCTTCCGTTTGGCCTAGCTACTTCTCCAAGAATCTTTACGAAGGCTCTGGGGGCTCTTCTAGCCGGTCCTAGAACTCAGGGTATTGCAGTAGCCCCATACTTGGACGATATTCTGGTGCAAGCACCATCCTTTCGTCTTGCAGAAGAATTCTCGGAGTCCCTTCTCAGTCTTCTGCGATCACATGGATGGAAGATAAACTTGGAAAAGAGTTCTCTTATCCCAAGTATCAGGGTGGAATTCCTGGGTACTATAATAGACTCCATATCCATGAGGATATTTCTAACAGACCAGAGACGTTGCTAGCTAACATCGGCATGTCTTGCCCTCCGGACCTCTTTGAGACCCTCTGTGGCTCAGTTTATGGAGGTGATTGATCTCATGGTGTCCTGCATGGAAATCATTCCTTTTGCCAGGTTCTGTCTCAGACCTTTACAACTGTGCATGCTGAGTCAGTGGAATGGCGATCATTCAGATCTGTCTCAACAGATTGTATTAGACAGCCGGTCAAGAGAATCGCTCTCTTGGTGGCTCTGTCCAGATCATCTGTCCCGAGGGACATGCTTCTTAAGACCATCCTGGGAGATTGTGACTATGGACGCAAGCCTATGCGGATGGGGAGCTGTTTGGGGTGCCAAGAAGGCACAGGGGTTGTGGACTCAGGAGGAGACCTCCCTCCTGATCAATATTTTGGAACTATGGGCAATCTTCAAGACCTTGAAGGCTTGGCCACTTCTGGGTTCGTCCCAGTTTATCAGATGCCAATTAGGCAATATAACCTCAGTGGCTTACATCAACCATCAGGGGGGAACGAGAAGTCCCTTGGCGATAAAGGAAGTATCTCAGATTCTGGAGTGGGCAAAGGCCCACAGCTGTTTGCTGTCAGCAATCCACATTCTGGGTGTGGACAACTGGGAGGCGGATTTTCTCAGCAGGCAATCCTTTAATCCAGGGGAATGGTCTCTCTATCCCGAGGTGTTTGCAGAGATATGCAGCAAGTGAGGGATGCCGGAGATAGATCTCATGGCGTCCCGTCTCAATGTCTCATCTCAATACCAAGCTACCCAGGTACGGGTTGAGGTTGAGGGATCTCCAAGCAGATCTAATAGATGCACTAGCAGTGCCCTGGAAGTTCAAACTCATATGTCCTTTTCCTTCATTACCGCTTTTTCCTCGTGTGGAGGCCCGCATCAAGCAGGGGCGGGTATCAGTAATCCTGATTGCTCGCAATGATCCGCGAAGGATGTGATTCGCGGATCTAGTGGGGATGTCCTCATCTCCTCCAAAGAAGTTACCTTGTCGCAGAGACCTGCTGATACAAGGTCCATTTGTTCATCAAAATCTAGGTTCTCTGAGGCTGACTGTGTGGAGATTGAACCCTTAGTCTTAGCCAAGAGAAGTTTCTCTGAGATTGTCATTGATACTCTTATTCAAGCTCGTAAACCAGTTACTCGGCATATCTACCACAAGGTGTGGAGGACCTACTTATTCTGGTGTGAAGAGAGTGTTTTTTCCTGGCACAGAGTTAAGGTTGCCAGGATATTATCTTTTCTCCAGGATGGGCTGGAGAAGGACTTTTCTGCTAGTTCCCTGAGGGGACAGATTTCAGCCCTGACGGTTTTATTGCACAAGAGACTGACTGAGCTTCCAGATGTGCAGTCCTTTGTTAAGGCTTTGATTAGGATCAGACCTGTGTTTAGATCCAGAGTTCCTCCTTGGAGCCTATATCTTGTTCTTCGGGTTTTGCAACAGGTTCCGTTTGAGCCTCTGCATTCCGTTGACATTAAATTGTTATCTTGGAAGGTTCTCTTTTTATTGGCTATTGCCTCTGCGCGCAGAGTTTCTGAGATCTCTGCTTTGCAATGTGAGCCTCCTTATCTGATTTTTCAAGCAGCTAAGGCAGTTTTACATGCTAAATTAGGTTTTCTTCCTAAGGTTGTGTCAGATCGCAACATCAATCAGGAGATTGTGGTTCCTTTCTTGTGTCCTAATCCTGCTTCATCGAAGGAACGCTTACTTCACAATTTGGATGTGGTTCGCGCCTTGAAGTTCTATCTTCAGGCTACTAAGGAGTTTAGACAATCTTCCTCTTTGTTTGTTGTCTATTTGGGGAATCGTAAGGGGCAGAAGGCTACTTCGACTTCCTTATCTTTTTGGTTAAGGAGTGTCATCCACTTAGCTTATGAGACAGCAGGACATCGTCCTCCTGAGAGGATAACGGCTCATTCCGCTAGAGCAGTGGCTTCCTCTTGGGCCTTTAAGAACGAGGTCTATATGGATCAGATTTGTAAGGCGGCTACCAAGTCCACCTTACATTTTCAAAATTTTACAAGTTTGATGAAGTTTCAGGTGAAGAAAAGTTTTGCAGGCTGTGGTGCCCTCAGAAAGGAATGAAGCCGTGGACTCTCCCTATCTTAGGAAGGAAAACACAATTTATGCTTGCCAGATAAATACCTTTCCTTCCAGATAGGGAGAGTCCATGGCCCCGCCCATTTTTTGTCTACGGGCGGTCCCCATTATTTATTTTATTCTTCTGGCACCATTTATACACTAATGTTTCTCCTACTTTTCCTTGTTCCCTCGGCAGAAGGACTGGGCTAATGAGGAAGTGGGAGGGATATTTAAGCCTTTGGCTGGGGCGTCTTTTCCTCCTCCTGATGGCAAGGTGTTGTATTTCCCAACAGTAAGGAATTAAGCCGTGGACTCTCCTTATCCGGAAGGAAAGGAATTTATCTGGTAAGCATAAATTATGTTTTTACTATTTTATTATTTCATCCATTATGCTATTATGAATCCTATTATTGGGGGGGGGGGGTTATATACAAACTTGCTTAGAATATTTTCTATTTTTTGTGTCGGCAGATCTCCTTGCTGCCCCATATTCTGATAACGAACTGTTGGACGTCAAGTTTGCAAACCAGTCTTCCCCTCTTTTAGATTTGCATGGTGTATCAGATGAAGAGGGATCTTCTGAAGTATTCCTGGCAACTGACAGTGACTACGATTCCAGCCGTGCCCAGAGTCCCAAGGAGCTGGACCTAGTTTACTCTTCTGGGCAGGAGTGTGGTAGGAGAACACTCCGAAGCTTCAGGGATGGAACGCCAGACGTTCTGCAGAGCCACGAGCCTAAAGTTTTATCTCAGGAAGATGAGCGACCCCCACTACAGATTTATGACAGCGACTTTGTGCTTCCCAGCCGACAGATTGAGCTTTTGCGCATTACAGAAAAACGCCAGGCATACTGTGTTCGTACCAGCAGTTTGGACTTCCCCAAGCAGTCTTATAAGGCTTCCAGAAAGTCTTGCCCAGGCTCTGTTGATAGTTCCCCAACAGAGACAAAAGCCACAAGCCACCATGGTTTCCGGGGGCTGAGGACAAGCACTTCTTTTAGCCCAGATCACAGTCAACCATGTGAAAGCTCACAGCAAATTTACCGCACACACTCTGTTGAGTGGACACATGACTTTAAAGAGCCTTTGGAAACAAGAATTGTAGCAGCCCAAGGAAAGAAGAACAACTCTTTAACTTTAAGGATATTTCCACAGTATGAGACTGGTCTACCTAAAGAGATGAGCGTTAAGGTACTGTAGTACCAGGTCTGTGAAACCCTTTTAATAGAATGGTGAAAGGTATTTTGTAGGTTGTGTTACTTTTTAATGGGTCAACATTTAGAGTTCTTCATAGATTAGTTTTACATTGTACAGTGGAAAGATTTATTGTTTTGATTGCAGCTGAATAAAATAGCTAATTTGCTGAAATTGTTGGGAGTATTTTATTTTGGACATGTGTGTGCAAGTTCCTGGCATTACAGGATACTTGCATATCTGTTTGCAGTGCACCCTACATTGGGCCAGATTACAAGCACTTTCGCTTGAGCAATAACACCGCCAGACGTAAAGACAGACGTAAAGCTCTTGCACGCAGGGGTTAGCACGCGTATTACAAGTTGAAAGTAAAAGTTTTGCGCTAGAGCGAAACCGGATGCGCATTGACTAAACGATATCGCAACCGCATTAACTTTTCTCTTCATAGACTTCAACGGAGAGCAGAGAATAAAAAAAAAAAACAACACTTATCTTTTGAGAGCTAACCCGACCCCATATTAAACCACAGCGCTATACCCAACAGAAGTTATTAATATTTTACATAAAAATATTCTTCACATAATGGTAAATGTTATTTTTGTTTTAAATAGATTTTTATATATAGCTATGTATACCAATACCTGTATATATTCATATAAATATGTAGGTATATATATATATATATATATATTTACATTAACATAATCATATATATATATAAATATATATTTTAAAATGAAAAGAACCTTTTTTTCTATGTGAAGAACATTGGTATCAGCTTAGCGCACATGAAGAATTAGTGTACTGTTGTCAGGCTTATGTGGGCAAAACCAGACAGGAGTACTCTAATTCTTCATGTGTGCTAACCCAACATGAGTTATATTAAGGTGCATTATGTATTTATTAATTATAAAATATTTAAAAATATTAATAATATATTAAAATAATTATTATAGATGTACTTAAAAATGAGAAAACAAATAGAATATATATGTATATTTTATAGTAACTCTAATAATTTTATTATTATTATTTTTCAGTATTTAATATTTACATAACACGCCTTAAGATAACTAATTCTTTGTGTGCACTAACCAGACACTGCGTTAGACCTACAGCGCAAAACCTGAAGTGCATTATGCATATTTTACATTCCAATATTCTTCACATAGAAAATGTTTTCCTTTTATTTGTAAATATATATTTCTTTATATATCTTATAATGTTAATGTATAATATATAT